>NW_026555336.1:7596281-7679282 GCF_029017545.1 Prosopis cineraria | reverse complement strand
TGTTATTATTCATATAATTAATAAATGTTTCCTTCTCTCAATTTTCTTTTGGTCAGTCAAGTAGATGGTGAAAAAATTACATCTCTTTACTTTTTTCTTTTCATTTTTTATCCCATCATTTTATTTCCTTCTATTTTCTCTCGTCAACTAAGCAATGTGCAAATGCATATCTCTCCAAAAAATATGGCATAAAAGTAAGTTTAAGGTGCATTTTTACTTGCGAATTATTCTCCCAAAAACATCAAGTGTCGTAAATTATTTGGTATAGTAATTTCACTTCTAATGTAATTAAAATGTAGTATATTTGCTATTGATGTTAAATACTCCAGTATTGACTGTTAACAATGCTGACTAAAATTTAAATCTAATAAAAAATATTACCTATTATGCAAAGTAGATTTGAGTTAAGGTGCACTTTTTTCTTGAATATTTTTTGAGGAGTATTCAGTGTCCTAAACTATTTGTGTCATAGCAATTTAGCCCCTAAAGTAATTAAAATGTACCATGTTTTTGAAAATCCTTAAATAACACAAGAAAATTAATTTTTTGCCCTTCTTCATCCAGTTTAATTAAAATAAAAATAAGTTGAGCCCATCTGAACTATTGGAATTAAATTAGGGAGGGAGGATAACATTTTTAACTGTAAGAAAAACTATGAACTAATAATAGGGGAACGGGTAGGGGGGGCTTATTGACAACAGAATGCACAAGCAAGCGATAATTAAAGATGATGAGAATGTTGAGTCTGAGAAAAAAAGAGGTCCTACCTAATAATGCACTCTCACATTATTCTTCTTTATCTCTTTGAAGTTTATCATTAAACCCTGCATGGCTTCTTGCCAAACACCCATAATTAAAAGAAGTATTTCAATAAAAATATGCTACATTTATTTGAGTTATTCAATGATTTTTGAAATATGCTACATTTTAATTACTTTAATATGGCAAAGTTATTATAATATAAATAGTTTAGGACATTTGCTACTTCTTGAAGAATGATTCATGAGCCAAAATGCACCTTAACTTAGATTAATTCAATATAACATTTGACATTTTTAATCAAATTTAAATTTCAATTAGCATTTTTAACGATCAATATGGAGTATTTAATCTAAGAAGAAAATTTGCTATATTTTAATTACCTTAGGGATAATTATTATAATAAATAATTTAAAATATTAGATGCTCTCAGAGAATAGTTTAAAAATAAAAATATATCTTAACCTAAAAATTACACTAAAATATTTTTCTTTTGTCTCGATTTAAATATATTTTTTTATGTGTAGAAAAGTGCATGAAAAATGAAACGTAAAAACTGCAATTTGCAGGGAATCCTTCGCTGTTGACTTTGACCAAGTAACTTTTAGACTCGTCTTGTGAGTTGGGCAAGGTAAAAAATACATCAAATTCGAAGTGCACCCATTTTAGTTACCAAATAAAGAAAAAACAAAAGTGCCCCTGTTTTTATAAAAAAATAATTTTTTAAATTATATAAATGAATTTTAATCCCTTAAAATGTTATAATTCTCTTAAAATATTTAAAAAATTTTCTATCATTAAGAAATTAATATAAAAGATGAAATTACTCTTGATTGAAATAAAAATCTCAAGCCTCAAAATAGATACTTCGTACTCTTAATTTGCAAGTTTTGTTCTGTGATTCACAATTTTTTTTCTAAAATTGCAATTATTCAATAATAATTTTTAAGTTTACATTTAAAATCCTAATATTTTTTAAGTATTGCAAATATTAATTGTCATTCATAAGTTTTATTTTAAATTTATAATTTTTCTTCTTAAATTCATAAGACTTAAAAAAAAATTCATAGGTTCACATTTAAAATTTTATATTTCTCAAGTGTTACAAATATTAATTGCTATTTATAAATTTTTTTTTAAAATTCACAACTTTTCTTTTGAAATTTGCAAAAATTTAACAATAATTCATAAGTTCACATTTAAAATCATAATATTCATCAAGTGTTGTAAATATCAATTACCATTCACAAGTTTTATTCTAATATTCACAACTTTTCTTTCTAAAATTGCAAGAATTTAACAGTAATTCGCAAGTATTTGTTCTGACACTTGTGATCTTTATTTCAATCAAGGGTAATTAGTTTTTTTATAATTCCTTAATGATAGAACATTTTTAGGAATTCACAGAGAATTATGACATTTAAAGGAATAAAAAATTATTATTTAATAATTTAAAATAATTTTAATATCATTTTTTCTATTTTTATTCCCCAACATATATAAAAGAATATTCAACTAATAAAACTCGAATCTCTTGGATATTAAAGGCTTATATTAAAATTAAACCATACATTAAAGATAAAAAGATGTTATTCTCTTTAGCAGCCTAGTTAGGCTAAGTGCCCGTTTAGATTTTAGTTGGATATAATAAATTATGAAAATAATTAATTAAATGGTAGGTTTTTAATCATAATTAATTATGTTATAATACAATTTGTTTGTATATAGTTTTTTTAAAATTAATTTTAATATAATTGAAAATATTTGAATAATTTATTTAGAATCAATTTTAGCTGTATAAATTACTATAAAGGACATTGTCTTTAAAATTAAATTATTGATAAATTTGTATTTAATATTATTAAAGTTGTTACATTTTATTTAAGAAGTAAAATATATTATTTAAATTATATAGCTAATTAATTAAAAAATTTAAATTATATTAATATTAATATTTAAATTTACGTAAATAAGTAACTCAATATATCTTAGTTAAAATAAATTAATAAAAGAAAAATATTTAATTTTTAAATACCAAACATCAACTTTACTAACTAATGAAGATGATACTATATAAATTAATTTCTAATGATATCACAAATATGAGCCATATCTAATAAAAATGTTAAGCACTGTCAAGAAATTTTGGCAACATAAAAAATATAGCAATGTAAGAAATAATGTAAAATCTCTCTCTATCTCTTTTGACCTTTGCAAAAATCTTTATGATGACCCTCAATTTGAGATTAAATTAATTAATTTTTTTTAACAATTAATATTTTATTTAAATTAGTTTTATAGCAAGTGTTAAGTGGATGGTGGTGATTGACAAGAATTTATACTAATAACTTTTTAAAGATTTAAAGTTTGAACTTTATTAAAAAAAATATAAGAGAAGAGAGTTTGATTTTATTTTTATTAAGTTTTAAACTTTTTTTATAAATTTTTTCTTGAGTTTTTTTGTAATTTTTTCACATGCTTTTATAATTTCAACGCAGAAGCCAAGTGTTGTAGCTTAGTGAATTAATCGATTTTTTTGGTCAAAATCGATTTTTTTGTTTAATTGGTGTTGGGGTAGTGTGATTGGAAAATCAATTTTTAACTCAAAAAATTGATTAACATTCGTGTCCAAACACACGCCAAGAAAGCTGTTCGGTTCACTGGATAATAAAAAAAAAATTGTTAAAAAGGACTATGAAATAAATATATTTAAGATAAAAGACTAAGGTCCTTCAAGTGTATTAAATTTGTGAATTGAGGTATATTTACCTTATATATATAGTTCTTCCCACCAATTTTTTGAAATAATTAAAAGAAAAGACAAAGAAACTGCAGAGAAAAGACCCTTAGCTCGTGCAGAAAACGTATATTATTATTATTACTATTTTATTATCTCTATCTTCAAAAGATGTGAGAATCTGCCTTAATCTCCTATTGCAATTGCAATTTGCTTACTTTCATGTACGTGAGACTTTGGGCGGTAAACTTTACAAGATACATGTATTCGTTAGAAATTAGTTATAAATTAATAGATTTGTCATCATATTTAAAAAATGAATTTTAATATAATTTAAAGTCATGTGTACATCATTATTTATGTGTGCTATTGCTTACTTTCATGGACGTGAGACTTTGGGAGTATTCAACAGGAATTTTTTATGACTAATTTGTCCTAATTTAAAATTTGAATATAATATAAGAGATCAGTGACTAGTTTAGTAGGAAATGATAACTTCTAATAAATAATTAAAATATAATACTCCTTTTGTTCTAAATTATAAGACATTCTTAGACAAAATTTTACACATAAATAAACCACATTAAATACACCTAACAACTTTATATTTCTAAAATAAAAATATAAACTCATAAAAATACCCATCATTTAATATATTGAAAAGAGAAGGGATGAAAATTAATTATAGAAAGAGAAAAAATAATATTAAAATTAGTGTATTTAATGAAACCTTAATCTATCTAAAATATCTTATACTTTAAAACGGAGAAACTCATTCAAAAGTGTCTTATAATTTAAAATGGAGGGAGTAACAAATAAAACATAAATAGAAAAGTACTAGTATTTTTCTATTAAATTTTAGTAATATACTTAAATGAATATTCTTAAGTACTTATTATTCTCCATATATGTTGTTTTTTTACTGATAAAAAAATGACAGAAAAATGCTTGTAATTTATTATTAGATTTTGGTTATTTGTCTAACAGAAGTTTTGATTCCTTATTTGTGAACAGTTACTATTCTTTGTATGTTTCATTTCAAATCTTAAATTAGACATAAATTTATTATTTTGTCAAAAACTCATATACTATACAAGTGCTTGAGGCCACTTAATAATTATTATATTTTATGGTATTTTTTATTATTTATATATTTTTGGAAATATTTTTTTTTTCATTCTCCCAAGAAAGAAACTGAAGAAAAGACGCCTTTAGCTTCTGCCCTTAAAAAGGTGTGAAGATCTTCCCTTCATCTCCCCTTTTAGAGATTGCAATTTGCTTTATTTTAGGGGGAATGCACTCTATCTTTTGATTCTCTGACCCATCTTTAGTTCTTTACTCATGGAAAAATAGTAAAAAAAATCATCAAAATCAAATATCTATATACCAAATCAAATAAAAAAAATACAACGTTAACAAATATTACGTAAAATTAACACCTTTGGAGTCTTTAATTAATCAATTAATTCTATATGAGGAATGGGATTTATAGATATAAAATACGCTTGGGGGCATATTCTCTAGCATCTATTTGCACGTCGTTTCAGTTGCTTTCACTGTGTTAACTTTTGTCTCTGCTTTCTAGATGGTCAAAGTCAAACACAGCCATTAAGTGATGCCTCTCTTCAAATAATAATAATAATAATAATAAAAAAAAATCGTCATTCAATTTTAATTTGAAATATTTTAAACATTTTCATGCTTTTTATGTTGATATGTTTTCTCCATCCCATTTTCATAGCATAATTAAATATATATTGGCCAAAAGAAATCACCAACATGCGTATCTCACATTATATAATTTATAAACTTCGTAGAAAAACATGTGATATATTTGATTAATAATAATGCTATAAATAGGGTTCCGCGCTTGTGTACTAACAACTAACAAGCTTAATTAGAAAGAACTTACCCTTCGTCCTATAATACTCCGTGTAGAGGCGAACAACACAGAATCGAATCAAATTCAGTTTTGTTTATTTGATTTAATCTATTCAATTATATGATTAAAATTAATTTTTATTTTCATAAAATTTTGATTAATCAATTTGATTTGATTTGTAAATTCAAAGTTAAATAAACCAAACCAACTGCATTATTTATAAAGTTTTTTTGCCTATATATATATATATATATGTTATATTAATTTATATATATAGTTTATTTTATTTTCTTTCTTTTTAAACTTTTAAGAAGTAAGTAATTCATATCTTATATTTTGTTTTCTCTTCTATTTTTTAAGTGTTTTGTGGTGATTTTTGTTGTAACATGTCTTTTATTGGCATAACTACACACGTGCGTATGTAAGAAATTAAAATGGATCATTCTCATTATGTGTGTGGATTGCAATGTCTATTATATTATTTTTTTAATACAGCAGACCAAAGAATAGATGCAACATAAGTCCACGTAGTTCGTTATAAAATTCAATAACTGAATTAATAATCAAACCAAACCATTAAAATTTAATTTTATTTGATCCAAATGATCATTATGTTTGGTCGATTGATTATGTGCATTTAAGTGAAGCATTAAACTGAATTGATAGATGTTCACCCTTGACTTAAAAGATAGGGGAAATGACACTAATGGCCCTGAAAATAGACTTTATTATAATTTAGGTTTAAATGAATTCGATATTGTTCTGTAGGCCTTAGGGCCTTTATTGCTAATTTTCTTGAGATCAAAAATATAATTTTATCTTTTGTTTGATTTGAATTCAAAAAACCTATGTGAAAGACTTGAAGCAATAGATTTTATCTCTTCTTTCTTATTTTTTCAATTGTCACTTTGCCATTGTTGACCATCGTCGGGGTGGATGAGTGTAGAAATCTTGGTTGTTAACACTTCAACCACAGATCATGATTTTTCATCTCTTTCCTTGCATTGAGTCGCTGTTGATTGTTGTTGATTGCTGTGACTCCTGGAACTCAGCCCCTTACTACTGTTGGAGGAGGATTGTGCTAGTCGGGATCTTTCTCTCCATTCATTCTTCTTCCTTGTTCCTCTCCTATTGTGCATTCTCTTCACTTCTCTCCCTCATTTTCCCTTACTTCGCATATCACCAGAAAAGAATGCTAACACCTAGTTTTCCCTCTTTCAACTTATGCTTTATACTAATAGACAATAAATCTTTGCTTTGTATTAGCTTGCAATAGTTTGCATCATTTTAATTTTTGAAAGTTGACATGTTTTATCGATAAGATTGTATTCTTTAGTTTTAGTCAAATAGCATATCCAGATTTTATCTATGCACAATGAACATGAAACCACCTAGCTTCGCAAGCTTTAATTCGAAGGTAGTTTTGGCTAAGGAAAGATATTTTGAATGCTCTTATTTAAAAATCTTGCAAGCCTTGTTTATTGTCCATATTATTTTTTTTATGCTTGATGGGACAATTTAGCTAAACATAATATTGTCGTAAGTTTTGTGCATTTGTCATGAAACAATAGGACTATTTAGCACTTAGTCATGAAACTCTAATGTACTCCTTGTTTTGAACCTAAAACCCAAAATCTGTGATAGTTCAAAACAATGTGACTTTCAATTGAGAATATATGAACCTTGTGTTGTGCATAGTGGATATTGTGTTATACATTGTTTATCTAAGTTGAGCTTTTTGTTAAGCCTAACCTAATGACAAACTGGAATCGCATGGACTTTCAGTTGAGAATATATAAACCTTATGTTGTGCATAGTGGATATTGTGTTGTATATTGTTTGCCTAAATTGAGCATTTTGTTAAGCCTAGCCTACTGATAAATTGAAATCGTATGGACTTTCAGTTGAAAGTATATGAACCTTGTGTTGTGCACAGTAAATTTTGTGTTGTACATTGTTTGCCTAATTTGAGTATTTTGTTAATTCTAGCCTACTAATAAACTAGAATCATATAGACTTTTAGTTGAGAATATATGAAACTTGTATTGTGCATAGTAAATATTGTATTATAGATTTTTTGCCTACTTGTACATTTTATTAAGCCTAACCTACTACTAAAAAAGTAGAATTGTATGGATTTTTAGTTGAAAATATATAAATCTTGTGTTGTGCATAGTGGATATTGTATTATACATTGTTTGCCTATTTGTGCATTTTGTTAAGCCCTGCTGATAGAGTAGAATTGTATGGACTTTTGGTTGAGAATATATGAATCTTATATTGTGCATAGTGGATATTGTGTTATGCATTGTTTGCTTACTTGTACATTTTGTTAAGTCTAGCCAACTGATAAAGTAGAATCGTATGGATTTTTAGTTGAGAATAAATGAATCTTATATTATGCATAGTGAATATTATGTTATGCATTATTTGCCTAATTTCAGTGTTTTGTTAAGCCTAGCATAATGGTAAATTGGCATCAAATGGACTTTCAGATAAGAATATATCACAAATTTTCTTTTCTTGCAACCGTTTTTAATTAGTTGTCCTCCTAGAAGGCCACAAATAAGGAGGATAGAGTATTCCAAGATAAGAAAATTTATTATTGTTCAAGATGTGGGGAGGCCAGATATAGTCACAAGACATGCAAAAATCCTAATCCAGCATGAAAAGTAGTTACACTGTACTTCTTTGGTGTACATAGGCAATTATAATTATGTATATGGAAGCATTCCCAAATAATATTTTTTAGGTAATTGGGAATCATAAATATTTTTTGTTTGTATATAGAGAAGTAAATGTTAGATATTTTGAATATAGTGGCTAATTTTTGTATATATCAGACTTAAAGTATTGTGTCAAATTTTATATGGGTACTTGTTTTAGTATCTAGGCTAATACCAATATGAAATTATTTATATCTGATGTAATTTTCCTTCTTAATATTGGAAATGCATGAACTTTCTATTAAGCATGTGTGGACATCGTCTTGTGCATATTGAATGTTATGTCGTGCATTATATGCCTAACATCATTTTGTTATAGTTTAGGCTAGTGAAATACTGGAAATGCATAAATTTTTTGTTGAGCACGCATGGACATTGTCTTGTGTATAGTGGATGTTATGTCATGCATGGTCTATCTAGTCATTTTTGTTAAAACCAAGGCTAGTGAAATACTTAAAATGCATAAACTTTCTATTGAGCATGTATGAATATCGTCTTGTGCATAGTGAATGTTGTGTCATGCATGATCTATTTTGTTATTTTGAGGGTTCACGCAGGTTCTGAATTCAAATCATACAAAGAGCAAGATCGTACTTTTGGTCTCAACAAAATTAACAATAATGGCCCTAAGGCCTACAAAGTAATATCAGATTCATTTAGGCTCAAATTGTAATAAAATTTATTTTTAAGGCCCTTATTGCCATTCTCCCTACAAGATATTAGTCTCTAATATTAACAAAGTGTATTTTTCATGGATGCAAAAAAGAAATAATGAATATATTATAACAAATGGTGATATTCCACTTGTCTAAAAAAGTGAGGGATTATTTTAAAACAAATAATGATTAAGTAGAGTGCAAGGATTCAATTATTTTTTTTAAAAAACAAATCAATTTTAATAAATAAAATGAAGGAATACAACAAAATAACATTAGCCTCCAACCGGAGATTTAAGTGCATGGAAATTGGAAAAAGAAAAATAAGTAGTAAAGTTGTTTCAAGAAGGGGAAAATGATAATAACTCAAATAAGTCTTCATCAACTAATACTCCAAAAAATAAAAAATATTTTTGATGGCGACTTTTAGTAATGATAAAAAAAATTATCACCAAAGGTTTACTTTTAACGGCAATAATTAAAATTTTTTGCTAAAAGTTGACCTTCAATATCACTATCAAAAGTAAATTTTTAGCAGCAACTTTTAAAGGCCCCTTAAAAGTTAGAGCTAAAAATCACTTTAATTGTTGCCGCAAAAAATAGTTTTATAAAAAATAATTAAAAATTAAAAATAATTAAAAAATTTAAAAATAATTTATGTAATTAACATCAAAAGTATTTTTATAAAAAATAATTAAAAATTAAAAATAATTTATACAATTACTTTTGGCAAAAGTATCTTCATAAAAATTAATTAAAAAATTAAAAATAATTTATATAATTATTTTAATGATGACAAACTGTTGTTGCCAAAAATATTTTTATAAAAAAATGATTAAAAAATTAAGAATAATTCATGCAATTTGTCATTGCTACAAGTATTTTCATAAAACATAATTAAAAAATAAAAAATAATTTATGTAATATTACTTTTCATAGCGATAGGTTATCGTCGCCAAAAGTATTTTCATAAAAAATAAAAAATATTTTTATAAAAATTAATTTACATAATTACTTTTAGCAATAAAATATGTTGTCACTAAAGGTATTTATATATAAAATGAGAAATAAATTATATATAAGATTAATAATGATTACTTTTAAATATAATTATCTTGTTAAGCTATTATTTTAATAATGATCTTATTTTAATCATTACATTTAAAAAAATTTTTATAATTTATTTTTTAATAATGATCTTATTAAGCTAGTATACATAATTAAGCTAAGTTACATATAAATTATACATGGACTATTTTTTTTATAATTTTTATGAATTATTTCAAAAAACTTCTTTAAATTATAATCAGGCTAAGTTATACATAAATACTTACTTACTTACTTACATACATATACATAAATAGTATTGGAATGTTAAAGTTGTATAGATGTTGTAAGATGTAAATGGCATTGCAAACTATTTGATACTTTGCACACTTGATGCTTGGCTTGGTATATACATGGTGTCTACTCTGTTTGTTGAGCTCTACTTTTCACTACCACAGGATTATTTAAATAAGATGCTCCTTATTTGACAATTATTTAAAATAAGAAACAAATAAAATAGATGAAAATTATTTGACTATTTTTAACCATCAAGTAAAGTTAGTTGTAATATACGTTGCACTGTTACTTGATCATTAAAAACCATCAAGTATTAAGAAAAATAAGAGTCAAGTATGGTGATATTCTATGTTAGTGTTTCCTCATCCGATTCTTGTTCTTCAAATTACTCAAATTGTTTAATTTGTTAATGTTAAATTTATTGAGATTATTATTGGATGAGAATTGTAAACTTGATTGTTTAATTTATGTTAATATTTGAATTATAGATGAAATTATGCATAAACTTATTAGAGTTTATTTATTTTAAATTGTAAAGTTATTAGAAAATATTCTCTATTATTTTGAGATTGACTTTGTTAAAAAGATTTCAATGAAAATCCAAATTAGTCTAAATCGAGTCAAGATAAGATTTTTTTTCTATTTTAATTATGAAATATTCATTTAGATTTTTAATTTAATTTTTTTTGTTTAGCATCTACTTTTAGTTTATCACATGTCCACTCATTTTCTATCTCAAAGATAATAAAGAATAATGGTTCAAAATAACTATTAACAAAATTTATATGATTAAAATAATTTTTTAAAAATATTTTTTAAGATAATTAAAAATTGTAGATAAAATTTAATTTTAATAAAAGAAGGGGAAGCATTTAACTTGGGAAAAGATAAAACTGTAATAATTTATTTCTTAATTTTTGAGAAAAATATGGAAATATGTCAAAGATATATATGTTTAACATAAACTAATATAATACATACTTATAAATAAATTATAAAATTAATTATTTTCATTTAAAAAATAAAAATAAAATTTAAAAATTGGTTAAAACGTTTATAAGAAAATTATTTAATATTTAAAAATTATTTCATTTTAAGTTCATTTTCCTATCAAAAATAATATTTTCTACAACAAAAATAATATTTTATTAAAAAAATATAATACACACACACACACACTCATACAAATTAACTTATCATGAAAATAAAATAAAATATATATGTATATATTTCTAATAATAAATTATTTGATATATGTGTATGTTATTAAATAATATATATTTAATTTTGTGTATAATAACTGGAGGTGTATTTTGGTTCAATTGACAAAAAAGGAGGATTTAAGGCTTAGGACGCGGAGGTTATGGGCTCAAATCTTGACTTAGGCTTATTTCACAATAAATATGTGGCGTGGCACATGGTGGTAACATGACACAAGTTGTCAGGTGACATGGTGGGGTAACATGGCACGTGCTGTGGCATGAGGAGGTGCGCACATGGCAAGTGATATGGCACAAGGTATCAGTTGATGTAGCATGAGGAGACATTGACGTGGCATAAGATAACTTTTTATTTTGTTAAAAAAAAAGAATTTTGGTGGCCCTATTTGTCGCTACCAAAAGTCTCCCCTTAAAGGTTTTTAGCCATGATTTTTTTATCATCAAAGGTTCGCCACCAAAAGTTTGATCGTTAATGATTTTTGACAGCGACAAACATAGTGGCCACCAAAGGTGAATTTTTAATGCTGAAATACTTTTCAAGTCGACAATTGTCGCCGTTGAATGCATACTTTTGGCGATGACAAACATAGTCATTGCTAAAAATCATTAGCGACGAGACATTTGATGGCAACCCTTTGGTAGCAAAAGTCACTATTAAAAACTTTTAGTAGCGACTTTTAGACTACCAAAAGTCAGTTTTTTGTAGTATAACCTATGCATTTATATTGAAAAATAATTGTTGATTAGTAATAATTGTTAGTGGTTTCGGCTCAAGGCCACAATCCAAGATGAAAGTTTGAATCCAAATCACAACTCATCTAAGGCAAGAATATGATAAAACCTCTGTGTTTCCATATGATGCAAAGCTTGCATTGACAAAAGTTTTTGGTTTTGATTTTATAGGCCAAAATTGACCATCCAAGTTTTGAATGCCATTAGTTGGTATAGTCGAGCTACTATTGAGAGGAGGAAGACAAACTCGACCAATACCACAACTTAATCAGATAATGAATAGAATTTTTAAAGGGAGAATTTCAATTAAGGACAATGAAGGAGACTTAATTGTCGGTGGATCTTAAAATTTTAAAACTTCAGTTCAGTTCAAGAGAGAAAAGTCAAAATAATTTTCATGGTTAAAAGACCAAAATACCCTTTACTTATTATGTAGAATCACTAGTAGTTGATTTTCTTACTTCACTTGTTATTTTACTAATATGATTTGCAAATTACGTGAGTTGATATGTCAATAATTATATAAGAATTGACATTAGCTATTCAATCATAAGCAGCAGTATTAGTTGTTTAAATTGCTAACCTTACTAGTTAATTTACAAACATCAACTATAAATTACTAACATGTCTTGTAATTTACAACTAATGTTAGTAAATTAACAAATAAAATTAGTAAATTAATAATTAATGTTACTGATTGTCTAATAAATGGATGTAATTTACAAGTAATATTGGTAAATAAATAAGTAAATTAAGAAAATTAACAACTAGTAATTTTGCATAATAAGTAAAGGGTATTTTGATTTTTTTACCATTGAAATTATTTTGACCTTTTTCCCCTAGATTGAACTGAAGTTTTAGAATTTTTTGAAATCCACCAGTAATTAAGTCTTTTCCATGGTCCTTAACCAAAATTCTCCCATTTCAAAATTCTTGGATCAACAAGGAGGGATCAGCAATATAATGACCTCTCTATGTAAGGCTAAGTTCCTTTTCCTCCAAATTCAATTGATTAGAATAATAATATGCTTTAGTGATTCCTTCTGATTTTCCTTTGTTAGAGTGGATAGTGATTCAAGAAGCCTTGAGAAGTCTGGTCTACTTGCAATCTCTTCTGATCGAATATCTGATGCACCCAAGCCATATGTATGGCACGAACATATGCATACTTAAAGAATAGATAGGTCACTGTCTCATCATCTTTGCAATCAAATAAGAATTTCTGTTTGCAGTTGAGATGCAATTCAATTCCCATTTGAACAGAGAATTTGAACATTATAAATTAAAAAAAAATGACTTCAAAAGAATTAACTTAAAATGAGTATGATAATGCATGAATCTTATCTAATAAGTAGAGGTGATAATTTAGGTGGGTTGAGCTCAATTTGAATCAAATTATTTGGGCTAAAAATATCTTCACATATAAAAAGCAAAAAAGTACATATACCTAAGTTCAACCTTAACACTTTTGATTTTTGGATTTATTTGTGCGAGCCCAAATACCCAAATTGCTAAAGATTATTTTATTCTATTTTTTGTACCAATTTCAATTTCTACTTTTAAAAATTAAAATTTTTCAAGCAATATAACACTACAGTGCACCTTTTTTTTTCCTACCCTTATTAATGTGAGACCAAACATTAAAAATGTAAAAAAGAAAATATATAAAGTAACCTCTTGTCTCTTTGTTTTATTAAAATTTTCAAAAACAGAAATCAAAACAAACAATTATTGGAACATTGAAACTTCATTTAAATGAATGAAATGTGCAAATTGGGAGTCTAGGAGAGATTCTGAATTTTTGAGTGTTAAGTTAAAGCTAATTTCATTATATTAATAAACACTATAATGGTTTATCAATAGATAACTATTTTTAATTACTATATATTATGGCGTTATATAGTTTGGAAGAAGGTATATAATGTTTTTAATAGTTATATAGTTTGTGTCTGTATAATGGTTATTTACAAATAACTATTATATATGTAAATAACCATTATATAGCTTGTGTTAGTAGGGTACTTTTTAATAAACTATATAACAATTTTTTCAAAACAATCGATATATAGTTTACTAATATATAGCGATTATTTTGAAGAAACCGTTATATAATTAGTCCTAAAATTGATTATTTTTCATAGGTTGCCTAGCCAACTATATAGCATACACTATATAGTCTAATCTATATAGTGGTTATTTCATATAAGCATCATATATGTTAAATTATATAGCAATTTTTTTTGTAAATAACCCCTATATAGTTTATCCTTTTTTTTTTAAATAGAAGGGTTGCATTTCTAACAAATCCTTACAATAACAAAAGAGATCAAAACAATAGAGTTCCAACAATAATATTCAATAACAAAATATCATATATATTGATCAATAATATTCAAAATACAATTTTATTTTCTTATAATAACTTGTAAAATTTATTTAAAAGTACTTCAAAATTGCAAAAAAAAAAATGCCTATACACTAAAGTAATTACAAGGAAAAATTTTTCAAGTGAAACCCGTCACAACTTAAATTGGCCAAAGTTAACCAAACTAAAATTGGCTAGAGTAAATATGTTTTGCCGAAGTTTAATGAACTTATAAAGAATCAAAATTGAGAAAGCCAATGGCTGTGATCATTTATCATTTTTTTGTATATTTTATCCATTGCTTGAATAAATCATGGGACAACTCTTTGAGAACTTCTTCAATGCCAGCTACAGGATATTCCTCTACAAATACATCCTCGAAATACTATTAAGCCAAACATAACAAACATTAAGCTTAAGTATGTGAAGTTTGTTATATAATGTCAATTATTAAAATTGATAAAGTAGAAATAGAAGACATACTTG
This sequence comes from Prosopis cineraria, assembly GCF_029017545.1. Classification (NCBI taxonomy): domain Eukaryota; kingdom Viridiplantae; phylum Streptophyta; class Magnoliopsida; order Fabales; family Fabaceae; genus Prosopis; species Prosopis cineraria. Next base: position 7,664,375 of record NW_026555336.1, on the reverse strand, counting down.
GTCAGGCAAAATCACATTATTTGACGTATGATCGACCATGTTTTTCATGAATCTCATGATACTATAAGCACAATTTATAGTCTTGTTATATTATTGTGGACTCCTTTGATCAGAAAAAAAAATTAGTTAGTTAAAATATGACAAAACTAAATTTGATGAAATAAATTTAGGGTAAATGTACACCTTAATTATCATTTATTCAAATATGTCCTCTCAATTTTGAGTACTAATGGATGAAAGGCAAATTTTTTATTTTGGTTCGGAACATGTGGATAGCCCTACATGACAGTATGAAACTTTATATGAAAATAGAAATAATAATTTATACATATAAAGAAAAATTAATTAACATATTGAACATTATCATGATATCTTTTTGGTTACCCAGTTGCCCTCTAAGAGGATCGAGGTACCAAATAATGCCTTCATATAGATTGATAATGAGTAGTATCCAATGACCCCTATCACAATGAGCACATATTAGAATGTGTTATACAAAAATAACTTAATTAAAAAAATTCAAATATGACTGCTAAAATGATTTACATCACAAAATGATGCTAAGAAAATTTGCTATCCTCGATTGCATATTAGCTTAAACAATTAGTGATATCTTGTGATCTATTTTCCTGCTGCTCTTCATTCATTACCTCCCTTCTATAGGGGGTAATAAGGGGACTATCTGAGAGGCTCATAGGTGCTATCATGGATGTGTAAGGTATCTTGCATGTTAAAATAATATAACGATCAATAAAATGTGTTAAAAAGAAGTAAAATATTCAAGATATATAGACATATGGCCTATCTTATGATTTTCCATTGATAAATTTTTCCCTTTTATAGTATTGATGCTCCTTATGCAACCATATGTGACATCCCAAATAAGCATTCTTCATCACATGTTGTAACCTCATCGAATGCATGCTATCTTCATAAATAGGGCATCCTATATGTTGGATAGTCGTTGATTGTACCAAGAAGCATCACTCTTAAATTGAACTTCTCTTCCTTGTAGCCATCATAGACTTTCACACTTGTTTTCTAAAATAATTTCAAGTCATCAATTAGTGTAGTGAAGTATACATCTATGTCATTCTTAAGTTGATTGGGTATCAATATTAACAAGGTCAGTATCATGTACTTAAGTTTCATGCAAAGCCATGGAAGAAAGCTATAGATCATCAACATTATTGGCTATGCATTGTGACAGCTGCTTTGAAATTCATACGGGTTCATCCCATTAGTAGACAATACAATGCATAGGTTCTTATCTTCTTGCTCAAATTCAAGGTATTTACAATCAAACTTGTTCCATTCAAAAGCATCAGTAGGATTCCAAAATAAGCCCTCTTTAATTCTTTGATCTACATGCCATGTTAGATTTTTTGCCTATTTCAATATGCTATACAAGTGTATGAATCTTGGTACGATGGGAAAATACTATATTGCTTTCTCCGGACTCTTCCTACTCTTCTTGTAATATGGTGCCATGCACTTAGGATGATAGGTCAACGATTCATATTCTCTCCTAAATAAATGCAATTATTGATACAAGCATGTATATTCTCATAGCTTAGGCCAACAGAGCATAACACTTGTTTTGCTTCATAAGCCTAGCTTGAAAGCTTGTTGTTCTTCAATAGAATTTCTTTTATAATAGAGAGATTTTCTATGAAGCTTGAATTGCTCCACCCATATCTTTCTTTCAAGTTGTATAACCTTTATTTTATAGACAATATAGTGTATTCACAACCTTCATACAAATGTTCTATATCACTCTTTGACCTCTCTAAGATTTCTAGAAAATCCTTGAGTACCTCTTTCATGGCAACTTCCAACTCTTCAAGATGGTTGACCACATACACACTTATGTTGGAATTAGGGGAATGAGATCTTTCGTTGTGGCTTCAACTACAATTAATCTCATCTAGTGTCTAACACTTATAACTCTGGTCAACGTCAAATTCCACCAAGTGGTCTTTAATTTTTATGGAGAAGTATGCCTTATAGAATTACACTTTACACAAGAAAAAATAATTCTTTCCGAATCTTTGGCATGCTTAAGTAAAAACTTAATGAATTTTTGAACCCCATTCCAGTATTCTTGAGATATACACCTAGCAAATATCTATTTCTTATCCATAATGTCAATCTAGTGTTAATCATTTAGAAATAAAATGTGTTCAGCAACTTAATGTCAATTAAGACAGTTAAAACATGATAGAATTAATACTTAAGTTACATGCTATCACATATTATCCCTTTTTAATTGTAGGATCAATACTAATACATTAAATATCATTTAAATCATGTCCCATTATGCTTGAAAATTTTTTGGCAGCACAACTTAAAATTGTCACACCCTAGGTCTTATGCCTTCTCTTTATATTATTTTAACATAAAAAAATACTTCAAATCTATGCAAGCAATAATTTTAAAAAAAATCGATAGCATAATGGTACAAATATAAATTTTTCCATGCATAATAATGCCCTATTTTTGAAAACAAATACAGAGCAATATTATAACACCATTTTTAGATAATAATATCAAAGACAACAACCATTAATTATTCAAGACAATGGAGGGAAAAAAAATAAAAATATCACCATTGTTCAAAAAAATCAATATAACTCTATTCAGAATAACCCAATATCAAAAAAAAGCAAAGAAAAAACTATTAACTTAGAGCCAAACAAATGTTCAGTCATTGTTCTATCTTAATTAAAAGCAACGATTGAATGAATTAAATTTAAAAAAAGCAAGAAAATTTAACAAATAAAACAAGAGCATTCAATAAAGCAATAATATATATATATATATATATATAACATTTTTTTAAAAAAATCAACAAACAAAAAAAATATAAATAGAGCAATAAAGGAGGAAAGCACAACGTAAGATATAAACAATGCACAAGTATGAAGTTACAAGATAATCAAAATGGAGACACCCAATATATAAATGGAAGAAGAAGATCATCAAACCACCTCACAAATTAGAATGGAGAAGAGAAGGAAGAGAAATCCTAAACCAAGAGAAGAGGAGCACAATGGAAGAATGAACCGCAACTAAACGGAAAAATACGATGATGGCATCGACCAACAGTGATGGCGACGGCATTTTCCAAGTTTTCAACTGCGGTGATTGGTCGAAAAAACGGTTTTTGAAAGATTGGGAGTGGTTTCATGGAGAAGGGGAGAGGTTTTGTGAAAGAACAAAGTGTCTCAATTTCTGTAAACAAATGACTTGTGAAATTTGGAGGCAAGCGAAATGTTTTTTTTTTTTGTTAATAAGACTATTTAGCGATTATTTTGAAACAATCACTGTATAGTCTTTAGAATTAAAAAAACTAAAAAATAATTAGTCTATTTAATAGTTACTTAAAACAACAGTTATATAGTTGTATGCACTATTCAACAGTTTTTTTAAAATAACCGTTCAATAATTTCTCAGGAAATCTAAACAAATAAAGATTATGTAATGGGTTTTCATGATAACTGTTATACAAACAGAGATTATATAATGGTTATTATATGTAACCTTTACATAGTCTATGAAACTCAATCTCGCCTCTTTTATATAACATCCTTTATATAACTGTTTTTTAAAATAACCATTATATAGAGGGTATTATATATATGTTTTTTTCTTAGTAGTGTAATAAAAAAAAAATTCAAATATTTGGACTTAGCTTGTTTGAGTTTGGGTTTAGCTTAAATTTTTTTAAGTTTATTCAAATGATCGAATATAATTAAGTTTGAAATGAAAGAAAATTTTACATACTTTCAAGCCCAACCTTACAATTTTTTTAGGTATATTTAGGTTTATCCATTCCACCTGACCTAAATTACTTCTAGGCTAATAAAACCAAACAATATATAAAAAGAAAAGGGAAAAAAAGAGTGAATAGCGAATACAGACAAGCGAAGGAGAAGGCAGAGCTGGAAAAGTGGACAGGATATCTTGGAGGATCATGTAATGAGACTAAAAGACAATTCATCACGAAACACAAATACAAAGACACATCAATCTCATGTTTTGTTTTACATGCCAGTCATGCGCCTCCCCAGAATATTGCTGATAGCGACCATGAGAACGAGGAAATATATATAATCCTATCCTTTTCTCTGGAAACAAACAACCAAACTCACCCATTAATTCTCACGCACAAACAAAATGACTCGCATAACATGCCAAACCACGGTGGCGTTTCTGTTGTAATATGTAGGTTCAAAGCCACGCTATCATTAATCATCCGAGGAGATTAATGAATCAAATTAATTAGTCGGTTACCACTATCCTAATATGCTATGTTGTCATGCCTTGCAATCATACATAAGACAATATATTAATTATATATATATATATATATATGTATGCATTTATTATGCTGCTGATGGCAAAATTATATGTTGTATTCTTTCCATTCAAAAATATTAGGTATTGTTAACTGAATCTCACCCTTCAATAAAATAATTACCTACTTTCAAACTAACCCTATCTTTTTATATTCATATCTATTAAACACCTTATAATAAATATAAAATCATTATCAATAGGGACACTTTTGAAAAAAAGGCAATGATTACACTTCGAAAGATTAAAAATATTTTATATTTTTTAACATCCAACTCTTTAAAAAATATCTTACATTTTTAAATGGAGTAAGTATAAGATTTGGGTGTGGGGGGAAGGAAAAGCACTTCGATTCTCCTGGCAAGCATGAATGTTTGATTTCATGTTGACTATAAGCAAACGTAGATTCTAATCCATTCACTGCTAGAAAAAATTTTATTTAGCCTTCCAACGCTAAATCTCTCACTAAATGGCATTTATCACTCGTTAATTAATAATGAATTTCGTCACTCATTAATTTCATAGCATAAAACAAGCTAACTAATTTTAGCTACGGAGTACATTTCTCTTCTAACTTTCACTACTAAATAAAATAAAATTAGTTAGCAAAATCTGTCATTAATTTTAGATTTGATGATGGATCATCTGTCATAGATATAGCATTACTATTTTAGCAACAGAAATGAATCCGTCACTATTTGTCACTAATTAATAAACTTTCATCATTAATTTATTTTATAATTAAAATTTTTTGTGAGAAAATCAATCTATGTTAATTGTCTTTACTTGTTACATTGCCACTTCTTGAACTCAAAATCTCTATTTCTTCATATATAATTTTTTTAATTGGGCTATAATGAGTTTTCAATCTGTAAACAAAATTTAATATTTATAACTTAATTGAACACATATATTTAACTTGATATATTTTTATATATATTTAATATATTATTATTAATTAAATATGTTGATAATATTTATTATCACATATATACATTAACACATATAAATATATAAATTAATATATATTATTACTTAATAAATATATTTTTAATATCAATTAATATATATTTGGAAAATAAATATTTGTGTATATCTTTATATATAAACTATGTTATACTTAAAATATTTTCATATGATAAAAATTTTATTTTTATATTTAAATTTAGAGAATAAAAATTATTTAGTATTTTTTCTATATCATTTTATATTATATATTTTATTTATAATAAGAAAAAAATAATTTGATTAATTATTTAATTCAGAAATTTTGAAGATTTTTTTCATATGAATCTCTCTATGTTTATTATAAATTTTTATTTTTACAAAATATTTAAGTATATTTTACTAATTTTTTTATTAAAATATGCCACTAATATAAAGATTTAATGATGGATATTAGTGGAAGAGTTGAATTTGTCATTAAATTTATAAAATTTAGCCAAAATAAAATGACATCCTATATACATAGAGAGATTCATAACTAATGCCTATAATGTCATTGAATGTTTGTCACTAATTTTAATTTTTCTAATAGTGTTTGGGAGCATTAGAAATGGAATGTATTTTGTCACTAAAATTAGTGAATCTATTTTCCATTTAGAAAGGGATATATATCATTTATGTCTTAGTAAATATGTCTATACTTAAAAATGGCCTTCTAATATCACATCACTTACCATGTGCATGGGTAGCGCTATGTGTAATTCGGAGAGGAAATGCACCTCTTGAATTTGGAGAAAATTACAAGAGGTTATATGTTTCACTATTTTGCACTTCTTGGTTCAAATATTTTGCACCCCTTAGCTTAACTTTAAAAATGTTTGGGTTCCAAAAAAATTTTCAATATATTCAGCTAAAGCTAAAAAAAATGCTGCACCCCCTAACCTAGAGTCTTGGCCCTGCCAACGACCACTTGTACATCTATTTAAGAGATATCACTTACCACCTTGCATCATGTGTGGATCACCTATGCCATGTCACTAGTTGCCTTGCACCATGTTGCTTGCCACTTGTACATCACCTCATTCCATGTTACCTATTATTTCATGTCATGTCACCTGCCAACTACTATATCACATATTTATTATATTTATGCTAATGTTAAGACTTGAACATTTGACCTCCTACTTCTAACCCTTATGCCCTTTTTATTTGTTAGTTAAACTGAAATGAATCTACAGTTATTATATGAACAATTAAATAATATCATTTAATTAGATATATATTAAATAATATATTATTAAAAATAAATATACATATTATATTATATTTTTAATTATTAATATGATAAAAAAATTTATATTTATATTTATACTTATATGACTCCTTATATTATATTTTTAATAAAATATTTTTTGTTAGGAAAATGAACTTAAAATGAAAAAAATTAAATATTAAATAATTTTTATAAATATTTCATTTAATTTTTAAATTAAATTTTTATTTTTGAAAGAAAATAATTAAATATAAAATTAAAAGTTGCTGTCAAAAATCTTTTTTTTTTTTGGTAAGGATCAGGGAGAGATAGAATTCCACACCAAATCCCTTGCTAATACTTTTAGTATTTCAATAATTATCTTATTTTTATAAATACATACAAATACCTTGCTATTTTTCTCACTAACTATCTATTTTTAGAGGTTTAAAAATGTGTCTCTAATTCTCTCATTAATTATTTATTTTTTGAAAGGTATAAAAATGCAATGCTAATTTTTTTAATTATCTTATTTTAAAGAGGAATACAAAATCCCTCACTTATTTTCTCATTTTAAAAAGGTATAGTATATCTCTCTATTTTTCTCGTTAATTATTTTATTTTATAGAAGGGTTGATAGTTCCTTATTATTTTTTCTCTTTAATTTTAAGTCAAACTATAAATTAATATTTCTAGCTAATTTTCTCATTAATTTGGCATTTTATAGAGGAATAGACAATTCCTCACTTAATTCTTTTACTAATTTACATTTTTCTAGTAGTAATTACATAAGAGATGAAGATGGACTTCCTTGATTGGCTCAGGCTATGAAAAGTAGGAGTATATTTAATTAATTTTATTTTTTTAACTTTTTATATTTTTAAAAATAAATAAAAAACAAAATTTGTTTGGGTAAATATTTTATATTTAAATATTTTTAAAATTGTTCTCATTTTTTATTTTTAAAAATGAAAAATGAAAAAAGATCTTAAAACTGTTTTTCATTCTCTCTTTTTTTTTTTTGAAATTTTAAAACAGCCAACATTTAACTATTGTAAATTATCTTCAATGGTAACTAATCACTATAATAGGCGATCTCTATTGAATATTAGCGGTCACCACGATCAGCCATTTTTAACTCTAAAATTATTTTAGAGTTAACATAATCTAACTTATTTTTGTTTCATTTTGTTTTTTAAAAAATTAAAAATTTCTTTATGAAAAATAAATAATAAAACAAGCCCTAGATTTCTTCCATGGAATCCAAAAATCTAATTCTCATTTTATCATTATACGTTGTTACGACTATTTTTTTGTCATTTTTTGAGATGAATATTTTTTATTTATTTTCTTATATGATGAGAACTTCTCTTTGATGAGATGAGATGCAAAACATTTAATTGCCTTGTGTGTGGTTAAGAATGCCCATTTTTTTTTAAATTTAATCACATGATTCTTCCTTTCTTGCCATAATATTGAGTAAAATTATTATGAAATTTAGTTTTTACATTATTTTTAAGGTGAATAAGTAAATTAGCCCTTAAACTATAGGTTCAAAAATATTTGTGATTCTAAACTTATCTTTTATGCAATGTTCTTCTTTAACTTTTGAAAATAGTATAATTTGAGTCTTGTTGTTAATAAAAATTATTTTTAACTATTAGTTGATTAGGAAATAACACAAAAGAACCTCAAAAATTATAAAAAAAAGGATCAATTAATTTTTTTGTACTTTTATATAATTTTTGGGTCCTTTACTACAATTTTTTGACATTTTTTCTAATTTTTGAAGTCTTTTTTGTCATTTTCTAATTAACTAATTGTTAAAGTTAATTTTTGTTAACAATAAGGATCAGATTGCATTGTATGATTTTCAAAAGTTAAAAGGAAACATTATACAAAAAATAAGTTTAGAATTTTAAATACTTCTAAACCATTGTTTAAGTCTTAAGAATTAATTTGCTCATTTACCCTTATTTATATCTTCCTTCCAATTATTTCATATATAATAAGATCAATTTATAACAACAAAAAATTCATATAATCAGTTTCTCAAAATGATACTAGCCAGGATGATATATTATATTTAGTAGGCTGCTTCTCTCATATAGGATGCTGCAGCAAAAAGTGAAATTTATGATGAAAATAAAAAAAAATGTTAAACATAAACAATTTCAAAACAACCAGCATGCTTAAAAATGATTAAAATGCTATACATCAACTTCAGAGATTAAAAAGCATGCTGGTCAGTTTTAATAATATTCTCATAATAATAGTTAATAGGCCTTCAGTGGGCACAGCAACATTCCCATGTGTGTATATATGTACAATAATAAACCAATAGATATCCCAATATGAGAATAAATAATAATGTTACCTTCTCGCCTTATTAGCTAAACAATACCAACCATCAATGAGTTCTCTAGTGCCAAATATCCCTTATAATTACACATCTACATAATTTATATCACAATTGATTAAAACAAAGTAAAAAGAGCAAATTAAATTAACTCTAAATTTCAAATTTCCAAAATTTGTCTCAAAGTCAATTCTTATTTTCTAAATTCAATTTATTTCACCCTAACTAATCCATTGGAACCCCAAATTACCATCCAATAATAATTGATAACAAATATCTAATTTTCCCTATTTAAGGCAAAATATCCAACGCACTTACCTTGAAATTCCTCATCAAATTTGCTATAAAGCAAGCATACCAAATGAATTTTACAAATTCTAAACATTTTATAATCTTTTATTAATCCCAAATCACATTCTAAACTATTAAAAAGCCTACAAGTTCTCATTTTCATAATTATGCCAAAAAATCATTTTCAGAGTAAAAATCTCAAGGATTCAATGGTAACTAAAATCAAATCTACCTACTATGAAAATTTAAATTAAACATAAAATCCTTATTAAAAAAGATTCTTAACTGAAATAATTTTTTAATCAAATAATATTCAAATTGCTCACTCCGAAAATACCTCAAAAAATTCATATTAATTCTCCCATGAATAAAAAAACCATTCAAACTTGTATTTCAATCTCACAATCAATTTCCAACAATTGTCTTTAAGTTATCAAAGTTTTAAGTACTAATTAACTTTAAAAATCAAAATCTCTCATTTTACACTTGGGGGCTCAATCTTAACATACTCAGATGTAAAAATTTAACCTTATTATATTCAACAACCTAAACCAATTAAATTTAAGTACTAATTTACCTCAATAATCTATAGTTTTCAATTAATGAAACTTAATACTTACTTTGAGCTCTAATCTTTAAACTTGCTATGCCCCCCTCAACATTTACGTCATTGAAAAGCTCTCATTGCATAGAATAATTTATGTGAAGAGATTTTTGTGATTGGGAGGGCTTATAAGTATGAAATGGAGCTTAATTGAATCTCCTATTATGGAGGACGCGCACACTCTCTCCATTGGTGAACAAGATGATGACAAAGGAGCAATTGAATTAAGTGTCGATGTGGGGAGAAGAGTGACACCTTTTCCCTTGCTCTCTATTTCTCTCCTTTTCTTTTCATCATCATTATATCAAATTTTTTCAATGGTTCATATTTAGTTTTTTATGAAATTATTATTTTAATTTTACATAAAATATATAAATAAAATATGATTTTTTAAATTGTTTAGATCAAATTTTAATAGTTCAATATATATATATATGTATGTATGTATGTATGTATGTATGTATGTATATTTATGTAAAATTAAAATAATAATTTTATTAAATATTAAATCTAAACTGTTAAAAACTTTGATCCATAAAAAATGAAGATAAAAGAAAAGAAATGGAGAGTAAGGAAAAAGAAAACAACCCTCCTCAGTCAAGGTGATATTATAATATGTGTGGGTCTCATAACATTTTCTTTTCTTTTCTTTCTTTCCTTTTATTTTTTTATCTAATTTTTCTTTCTTTTTCTCTCTCAAAACTTTTTGTTCTATAATTTCTTATGAATTGCTTATAATTTTCTATATTTCTCTAAGACTATCATAAAATTCATATGAGTAGACTTAATTTACATAATTACTTAAATTTAAATTTTCATAATATTTAAATAATTATAATCTCTTAAGTAAAAAAGATAATTTTGTAAATGAGCCCAAGAGGAGGTGAATTGAACTAATAAAATTTTTGACAAATAATGCTTAATTTAAATAAGATAAGAGAAGGAAGGATATCACCAAATATGATGAGAGTTAGAGAGAGAGATAAACGTGCACAAGTATTTATTCTAGTTTAGTTCTAATCACTCTAACTCATGTTCAGTTCTCAGGTTTTACTTGAGATTTTAACCCACTAATGCCTTTAAGATTAATTTAGGCTCTTAGTTGTATCAGTACAATTCCAGACAACTAGTTTTAATCACTATCCCTTACAAATGTAATGATTGAACCTACTTAAGCTCCTTGAGCTTAAGTCCTTTGTTCTCTAATATGTAAAATAGAGGTAAACAAAGTAAGTTTATATAGTGAACTACTTTAGCAAATGCTCTTTCAAAGAGTTGATTTATAATCAATAATGTGCAAAATCAATAAATGAATTTACAAAAGGTTGGTAAAAAAACAAATGCATTAGATCATGTAATCACTATTCTACATCTGTCTTCATAGATGCATCTATTTACAGTTGAAGTTGTTGATAAATTCATTAGACACATTGAAGTAGCTATTAGAGTGTTCATCTTCTTTCTTTTGAGCTTCTCCAGGAAGTATGGTGTTTGCATGGTGCTTTTCGATAGAGTTTCTTGCTTATGGCAAGAAAGGCAATGAACAGCTACATGCATTTAATGCTTTGAAAAAAGTAGGTAAAAGAATACCGATAGAGCAAAATGCAATATGAGTAGTAGGAAAAGATTTAGAATTGATAAGTTATTAAATCCACCCAAAGTTCTGTTTAGAATGATTCTAGATGATAGAAAATGTGTACACAACTCTTAAAAATGAATGGAAAGGATTAAATCAATGAAACTAAGCTACTCATGAGTACAACTTCTCAGTAACCAAGGTTAATATAACCCATACAAATTGATGTCAATTAATTACTAGGATGCAAATGGCAATTATAACATTCACAAATTTCTATATTTTTCTTTCAAATTATTGGCCATGACCACAAAACTAACAATTATGTGATCGAGCATCCATATAAGTCAAAATCACTATAAAAAAGGGAACACAAAAATATCAACCATGTGCCTCATACAAGTAATATGCATGAACACAACAATAACAACCATGTGGTCCTAAAGGACATGAGAAATTACAAAAATAACAACCATGTTACCTCCACATGTTATGCATGATCAATACCATCTTTATACCCTCCTCATACCTCTGACACAAAATTGGTGGCTATTCAATAAATTTTGTCCTTACTATTAGACTATCCAAGCCTTCCATATGTGAATAGCTTCCTGGCCAAGGCTACTATACTCATTTATGAGTCATGATTTTTTCTCAATATTAACAATCACAGGGTCTCGTACCTCTAAGCTAGCCTTTTCATGAACCGGTGAAAACTAGTTAGGTTTAAATATTTTGATGAACAAATAGAATAGTTTCTTGAAGAATAAGTAGGACAAATTAGTAGAGGCAAGCCATCATGTACCAAATGGCAGCCTTATTACACTGATTTAGAAATCTCGACTCCTCCCCCCTATAAGCAAACTCCTACTTTAAATGCTTATGCAATGCAACTCATGCTCTACAAGGACATGTTCAATATCAATATAACATTTGTATATGGATTACAAGCATTTATCATAACATGCATTTTCTCAACATCCTTGATAATCTCTTTCCACAATCTAAATTCACATACTCATATTCAATAATGACAACCACATAGTCTAACATATTCATATTTTTCATTTTCATCAGCAAAGCCCATCACATTATTTGCCACTACTGTAATTTGCATCCAAAAATGAGATTACAAATATCAATTGGTCTTTCAAACTTTTCATTTCAACATGCAATCAATTAACAAGAAAATGCATAAACTAAATTTTTCTCGATTACCTCAAACTTTTAAGAGGTCAAATATACCCCTGAAAATAAACACTTCCAAGCTTCACTTAGCTTAAATGGGGCCAAAAAAATGATTAATTTATAATTAATTGCACCAAAAATCATCAAAATCTTCATTAGGATAATTTCCACTATTTAGTCAACACTTCTATCATTATGAAAATTTCAATCCCTTACATTCAAACTTACTCATAGAGTCTATTAGTTTTCTTTAACTCACATTAGTCGCAATGCACTATTAAAACACCATTAATGAGATTCTAGTCATCTCAACCACCACACTTAATGCCATTTTTGGCGATTAATGGCTTCACCAACCAAATACTCCTAAACCCATCAATGCTAGGTTTAAATAACTTAAATAACTCCCATTAACACTATTTAAGTCAATGTTCTTGCACCCATAACATCTATAGATCTAAAAATCATCATACTCAAACAAACACTAACTCAAAACTTCAAGAAAGATGAAAAGGAAAGGGAGAAGGAAGCTTGGTACACTTATTTTAGGTGTTATCTTGCTCCAAATTACTTCCAACCCTTCTAAATGGCAAACCCTAGTAGAGCTCTTCATGTGCTCCTTATTTCCTCTTTTGTTTCTCTTCAATTTTCTATTTAATTCTCACTCTTATTTTTATAGAAACACGACCATGTGCTGCAGTACTTGCCATACATGCCATGGCATGTGGCATAGAGATACTTCCTCTTGTTTTTCTTCCTTGTTGAGGTCTGGTTATCCCACCTCTGCTCTAAGCCTATCATAGGCCTAGAGCCAAAATCCAAAACATTTGTTAGAACCCTTAAACCACCTACCACATTAAATTACTTAACTACCATCATTTAACTTAATGTAATTAGGGTTAACTTTTTGGGATATTACAAACAAAATAGTCATCATGAATCATAAAGCCCTCCTAAGCTCACCATAAACACAAAACGGTTAAATTAAGTAAAATTTAAAATATACCTAAAAACCTCAAGGAGTCTAAAAACCCTTTAAAATGTAGTTTGAGATCAAACTTATTGATATTTAAAAATATTGAAAGTTTGGAAGACAAAAGGAACTAAAACATAGGAAAACATGGCCCAAAATGTCATTTTGATATATTTTGGCATAGATGCCACGGCATGTGGTCCATACACTACATCATATGGCACAAAGAGGAAAATTTAACCTCTATACCATGCATCATGGCATGTGTACAAGATGCTGCTGCTCACATGCCTTTGTCATGACAGCAAAATGCTATCATGATAATTTTTAGGTGAACTTTAAACTTGCACCATTTTGGCATCTGATATCTAATTAGCATAGTTTAATTATCCACATGAAGCTTTTTTATAATCTAACTAATAATATAAGTTTTGTTACATTCTAATGTCGTATATAAAATTTGGATATCTAGATGTAAAAAGTCAAATTTTATAACTAATTTAGGGCATCCACGTACTCAAACCTTAAACTTTATACCATTAACCCAACTTGGGGCATGAACCAAGTCCAATTGACCATTGTACACTTGATTGAATCATTAAACATACAATTGTACATCAAACATAAGATTTGGCCACCTAAGGCCCTAATATCACATAACAAGAATGACCACCACAAATTCATATATAATCACTAATTGGCTAAATCATCATCACACATCACAAAAATTCATCACCATTTACACTTATAATACCATCTTAGCCAAATTACAATGTTTTACTAAACATTTCCTAAAGTCAAAATATTATAAATTCATATTTATACGAGTGTAGTATAGCATATCACAAAACAATAATAATGTGTTTGCACTTGTATTGGCATTTTAGCCTATCACAACACATATCATCATATCATACAATGCTTGGGTTAAAATACATCACAACTCAATCTCATAAAAATGAAACTCAAAAAATATGTGCATTCTTAATTGGCAACCCAAAATACTATACAATCATAGTTATATATCAGACTCAAAAATCTAAATAGGGCATTACAATAAATAGCAGAGCAGTTACTCCTTACCCGGCTCTTGCCCTACCCCTTATCCATCTTAGAGCCTATAAAACAGTAATCATGGAATGAGATAAATATCTTAGTAACTAAAATCATCTCTACTGCTCATTAATAGGAAAAATTATAAACAAGTAATAGGCTAGGGTATTTAAAACATTATAGCATATCACAAGAAGACATATCACATAAATAACATACATGATAATGAATTCCATCTGAACCTTCACTACTCTCGATAGAATTTGTAGGCTTCACCATTAGACCAAACTACCTTATCTAGTCTGCTCTCCTTCAATGGAAGAGCTATTTTGCTAAAAGCATTCTACCACTTCTAGACTATAGATTCCTCATATTTTGTATAATTAGGGGTGTCATATACGTTAATCCTCTAAATCTCTTTGGGTGATACAGGTGTATCGTCTAATCCTCGAACCTCTTTAGTGATATAGAATGCATAGTATACATGCCTATATGTCTATAAAAATAGTTTAACCATATGGATTTTATCACCACTTCTCCTTAGGGTGAACTCCTACCCTTATACAATGATTTTCACCATAATCGCCACATCATACATTATCAATTCACCACAATCATCATGCATGTACAAATCACATTACCATGACATATAAAATAAACATGCTCTAGTACCAATTTAATAACCATGCATTAATTAATATTTTTACTATCTTATTAAAAATGCAATTTAGGCATGTATCACTTTATCTTTCTTTTTTTTCAAAAATTACTTCTTTTTCCCAGTCTAATAGATTTAAAATACACACACAAAAAAAATCTACTATATATTTTCACAAACATCTTGTAAATAATTTTACAAGGTAATAAATAGTATAAATGTAACCTCCTCCTATATCCGCTTGATACAGGAGAAGATTAACTAAACCACCATATCAATGACACTAATTAGAAAACAAATATTTTGTTTGAAAAGTTTTAGTTAAAGACTTGTTTTTCAAAATTACTAAATTCTTACCATATCAAAGCATCATATAGCGAAAAGTAAATAATTACATTCACATCACTCATTGTATGCCTTAAAAATTAGGAAAAAAAATGGGCTATACATCATGGCATGCAATATGTGCACCACGGCATGTGGCACAGAGCCAGATGCCTTATTCTTTGTGTAATGCTCTATGGCACACCAGTCTGAATGTTTTGTTGTCATTTGACAGCAAAAATGATGAACTTTCGATGTATGCTATTTTTACATATAATATCCGATCAGAGTGATTCAAGTGTCCACACGAAACTTATCTTATAAGCTAGCTAATGGGATAGGAATGGTCCAATTAAAATTTAGACATCTAGGTGCAAAAAGTCACCTTTTATAAAGATTTCATCCACCCAAGCGCTTAAATCGATCATTTTCTCTCATTAGACCACACAAGACCTTAAACCAAGTTTAAAAGGACCTATTACACTTGATTAATCATAATATATCATATATATGCACCTATACTGAAATTTGACCCCTCAATAGCTAATTTTTACATTTCTTAACTTTTCACAATTTGTTATAATTTGGCACAACTTGACCCATTTGACCTTTTTGTCACTAAAATCACATCTGTCGATATTCATAACATAATCACAACTTAATGTTAGCCTCAAATTACTCATTGCATCATAATTTCTACACATGGGCTAAGATTCACATAAACTCACAACATTTACAACAATTTCTTACTTTCAACTACTCACAATCATTCAAAATACGCAAATGCATGCAATCCTTATGGCAACTCATATATTTAAAATTCACACTAAATCAGTTCATTACACGAACTTAGAGCTTTCACACAACCATAGCACCACTATACTATCCCAGACTCTTTTCATCACTTTTCTAACATAAGCATGATCTCTATTGTCCGAACCTTCAAGTCACCCCGACTTGAAACCATAAGCTCGCCTTAGACCAACATACAATCTCATTGACCTTGAGCTCACATTTAGTGGTAGAATCACTTTCTGGACTTTAGTTTCTCCCAACATACATAATGCGGCGTTATTGACTCCAACATTATATCATGCAGACACTTAAGAGTTTCAAATCTTCAATACCATACCTCAATAGACACTAAGAAGATTATCTCTAACATCACACCTCAAAAGGCACTAAGAAGGTATAATTCGCCAACACCGCACCTCGTTGGGCACTAAGAATAATATGTCATATGGTCTCATCATAGTGCTCTACACTTGGGTAAATTTTCACCCCTATGATCATGTTTTCCCAAACCAATCGTAGGTTTTACATTCATACATGTATCCTCAACACATAGCATATATCTATATAAAGTATGAAATCACATATTCTTACTCATTTATTTGATTGAAAGCTGTTTTCATGCATCATTCACGAAATGCTATAAAACATGCTTAGTTCAAAATAATTTCATGCACGACATAGCATACTTACACATGATTATAATAAATAGTCAAACAAAGGAAGTTATTTGATTACCTCAATACTTCTATCACTAGAAAGGTTATCTGTGCATTTCAACCATCCCTATAGCTCATCGTAAGCTTCTTTTCTCAATTTACACACTCAATATGCCAATCTGAACACATTTGATACAATTTAGTCATTTAGTCCAATTTGACTAAAAGTACATAACTACTACTTATGGCTATATTTAGCCATCTATTATTTTTCATTTATCCATTTTATATCTATTACTACTCAATTACTTCTTTATATTACTCAACTAGCCTCATTTCAATTAAACAAGATTTTCACCTTAATTTCCTCTTGATTTAGGGCCAAATCGAGCATATGGGTTTAAAGCTCTATCGTTCAGCTTTAAAGTAGTCATAAAGCTCTAATTTAACTCTTGAGAACCTTTTTATTACTATTAGGCAAGAATTAAACCTCTCAAATTTCACCAATTTAATTTCTCTATAACTTATATTCAGAGAAATTTTGGTAGAATGAAAGGTAAGAGTTATACATAGCTTACCCACTAAGTTATTGATCAGAAGCACTTTCCACAAAGCACGCCCTTCACTTTTCTCTTCTCCCTTTTGTGTGTTTTTAATTTCTCCCTTCTGAAATTCATAAAATTTCATGATTTAAGAAGTCACTTTCTAGTCCATATGTCATAACCCATGCAATATAAGCCGCAGCTCGTGGCACAGTGAGAAGAATTCTCACTATGCGTGCTTGCTTCTACCCGAAACGTGATCCTTCCACCTATATTTATTCATTTAACATTCCAATAAGTTAAATCATCACACAATCATCCAAATCTCTAATCCCACACTAATTACTATTGTACCCTCAATTAACAGCTAATCACAGGATTAATAAATTTAAAATGTTACAATAAATCATTCAATTACCTTTACCCTTTTAACACAAAAAAGGTTACCTGTGGTCCAAATATGCTCCTATCACTTTCTTAAGCTCTAAGAATTCTTATCTAGCAAAGTCTACAATACAAAGCACTATATGTTAGTTTTCCAACTTAATATATGTACTCATTAGTTAAATTTAACTAAATTAAGCTACCTACAACCAATAACTTCTATCATTGAGCTAATCAAAGCTACAACCAACTCTTTATCTTCATTTAGCACCTATAGAGCTAAATCACTCACTTAATTATTTTCCTTAACTTTAAAACCTTAAATGTCATTCTAGGGTTTATTCACATCACAAAACCCAACAACTAAGCTTCATAAATTACTTATCCAAGATAAAGTAACTTAAGTAAAACTTTTAGATAAAACACAGGCCCATAGCTTTACCAATTTAAAGTAACTCTACCTACTCCTAAATTTCATGAAAGATGAGATAGAGTGGTAGAAAAGGGGAGTAAAAAGCTTATCTAAGAGTTTAAAGGTCCAAATTAACTTCTAAATTCACCCAAATTAAAGCCTAGCAGAGGCCCAACCTTTTTCCTTTAAGATCTATGGTTTTCTCCCAATTACATCTAATTTTTTAATTGATTTCATGTCTTTACATTGAAACTGTGCCATATGCTGTAGCATGTGGTGCACAAGCTACAACATGTGGCATAATGAGCAACTCTTACTTTTCTTCATCCTATTTGAACTTGATTCAATCCAACTTTTACCCTAACTGATCTTGAAGGTATCCATAACCTAAAATGTTAATTAACAATCCAAAAATATCATTAACTTAATTAATCTACTAATTTATTATTTTATCCTTAATTAGCAATTAGGTTTCCAAACTAGAAACTTGGGATGTTGCATTTTGGACCTTCTTGGAAAATTTTCTAAAGTCATAAAAGGTTTGATCTTTAAAACTTAGGAAGAAAGTTTGAGTAAATATAGAAAAATCATCAACTACAATAAGAATGTTGACATTTCTACTAAAAATTTTTACTCTTGAATGACCTACCAGATCCATATGCAAGTATTGAATGGATTTTTGAGAAGAAATAAAATCTTTACACTTAAAAGATGATTTAATATTTTTTTTCAAGCTACAAGCTTAGCATACTTTTTCTTGATCAAAACTTAATAGTGGTAAACCAGTCACTAAATCATTTTTCACAAGATTTTCTAATTGTCTTTTATTAACATTTGCCAATCTTCTATGCCACGAAAAAGATTTCTTTAAATTTGCTTAAAATACAACTTTGAAAACTATATGTATTAAAGTCAAGAGTATAGCAGTTACTGTAACATCCTAAGTTTTCAACTTAGAAAGGTGTCTAAGGAGGGTAAATTGGTTAAAATAAGTGTTTTATGAATTAATGATGTTTTTGGAAGGTTAATAAGATTTCTGGATCCTTAGACAACTTTAAAAATAAGCCAGGATAGTGTTCAGGTCAATTAGGCCCAAGTGCAAAGACTAAATTTCTTCAGGCCTTGCTATACCATCTGTCATGATGGAGGCATGAAGTAACATCCTAAGTTTCTCAATTGAAAATTATTAGTGTTTCTAAGAGTAATTTGGTTAATTTAAATAAATTATTAATTTTAATAAGGTTTATGGGAAACTAATATAGTTTTTGGATCCTTAGATAGCCTTAGAAAAGGGCTAGGTCAATGTTCAAGTAGGCCATGACACGGAAAGGAGTTTAAAATTTTGTGGTATGTTTTGTGCCATACACTGCGGCGGGCATGTTGACACATTATGGTGAATATGCAGAATCAGCACTTATCAGTTCATGAAAATAAACTGAAAACAAAAGAGAGAAAGAGGGATAATAAGAGAGCAATGAAGGAGAGCCTGTGGTCTGCTAGGGCATGATCCCAGGGCATTTGGAGCTTGCATCACAATTGGGTAAGTTATACATTCCTTCTTCTCCCTCTTTTATGCAAAAATCTGAACATTTGGGGTAATAGGGGCTTTGATTTGGTTTCCTTAGGTTTAAACCGAACAGATTGATTTGTTTAAGATCTTGGGGAGTTAAATCAAGCTTCTAACCTTAAGTTTATGAGTTTTATGGTGATTGAAAGTTTTTGGTAAAGGTTTGGACAAACCCTAAGTATAATTTGAGGATTTTGAGATAATGTAGGACATTGATTAGCGAATTAGATGTGTTGGAATATTTAATAGGATGGTTAGAGTATGTGGGAATGGTTGATGTTGTTAGAAAATGAACTTGAATATTTTAGACACTTAGAACCTTGAGAATTTAGAGTTATTCGGAGTGATAATTGATAATTATCACTTATTGGTGTAGATTAAGTATTACTCGAGCCATATCATGCGTATAGAGTGTGTAGAGCTAATGTTAAACCGCAGTAACCCTTTTGTGTGTGACAAAGGGTTAGGGTAATGGAATAAGTTAGGGTAATGGAATAATTTACACTAGTTGATTATATTGCTTAACTCTTTGTGAGTAAATATGTTGACTTGAATTTGAAATTTGATAATTTTGCATATTGCGAAATGTAGTTTTTGTACATGAAAAACCTATTTGCAAATTATGAAGTATGATAAAAACTATATATAAATGAGTTGAAAAATTTGTAATGTGTATGTAATATATATGTTGAGTGTGGGCATGATCATGTTAGGGGGTGAGAGTTCACCTATAGGAAGGAGTAGTAGAAGTCCATATGGCATGCATCTCCTTAGTATCCAGTGAGGCACAGTATTGGAGATTTTCTCCTTAGTATTCATGTACGATATGGTGTTGGAGAGTAACACTCCTTACCATCAATAATGCACTGTTGAAGTAACGACACCCCGATTCATGTGTGATAGGGAGAAACTGTAGTTTAAAAGTGGGATAGGATACTTTTGGTTGAGTGATTCTACCACTAAAGGTGAGCTTGAATCATTGTGAAGGTGCACTTGGTCCAAGAGCCTATGGGTTTGGTTGAGGTGATACGGAGGCTCGGATAATAGAATGATCATACTAGTGGTAAAAGATTGATATTGATAAAAAGAGTATGTGGTGATATGCTAAATTGTATTTTTTAAAAGTTTCTTAGTTTTACTCTCTTATGGTTGTACATGTTAATCATTAGTAGTGAATTATTCTATTACTAAGATATTTATCTCACCTTGTGGTTATATTTTACAAGTGAAGGAAGGGACAATTGAAGAGTAAAGAGCGTTTTAATATAGCTCTTCCCTTTCTCTTTTTAGTTTGGTAATGAATATTGCCACTATATATTGCCAACTTAGGAACATGACATTATTTTGGATGTCACTTGTATGAATTTATGATAAGTGTGTGTATCTTGGTCCAAGATTGACGTTGTGGATTAAGTGTGTGCTTGGCCAAGTTACCTTTACATGTGATATATATTTAAAGTGTTTTGAGTGCCAAAATGACCAATTGATTTGTGTGTTGAATTTTATCCACCCCATTGTATTACTGTCAAATAAGGATTTGGTGGTCATATTGAGCGCGATTACTTAATTGTATGTTATGATTGAATTTTTATATGGTGTGTGGTCCATTTGAGGTGGTCAAGGTGTCTCCGGGGCTAACGGCATTTGGTATTATGAGTTGGACACCTTAGTGTGTGTTTTGTTATGAAAACAAACCATTTTGGGTTTGGGTGTTCATTTTTTAAATGGATGATTATTTAGTGTGAAACTGGTGTCATTGGCTGGAGGGTTTAAAGAGCTTTATGTGAATACTTGAACCACTCAAATCGGATGTTAAATGGCAAAACGACGTGCTCCAGAAATTCGGAGGGATGCCATGACAGCAATATGCTGTCATGACAGTGGGTGCGCACCACGGTGCATGGTTGTCACACCACAACACAAGAGGCTTCAAGGGATTCATCCCTTTGTGCCATTTGTCATGGCGAGCGCAGCTTGCGTCATGGCAGACGGACTAGATAAGGGCTAGAAAGCTTATTTCAACCTATTTTAAAGTGATTTGATTTTTATGCTTCTGTATTTGATCTAAATTAATTTTTAACTATGGTTTGAACTCAAACAATATTTTTAAAATGGGTCTTATTAGGATTCTAATGTTTTAAACCATTCATCTTTAAACCCTTGAGTTGTGGTAGCTTCGGTAGGGGATTTTATTTAATCCTAGTTATCACAACAATGTGTGAGTCACGATGTCAAGGTGGACATTACACATGGTGTGTCACGATGGACAAGCCTAAATTTGGTTAAATTGAACATGCACATAATACAAAAGGAAGAAGGAAAGAATAAGCAATGAAGAGAAATCATTTTGGCTCTGCTAAGGCTTTATCTTGGGAGCATTTTAGAGGCATTTTGAGTTGTAAATTCTCATTGGTAAGCTTCCTACACATTCTCCCTTTCGCCTATGCAAAAAAATTTTGTGGTTTAATATAATGTGGGGTTTGATTTTAGTTTTCTTGGGTTATAACTAAACTCATTGGCTTAGTTAAGCTTTTGGAAAGTTAAATCAAGCTTCCAAACCTAGACTTATGAATTTCGTAGTGATTTAGACTTTTTGATTAAAGTTTGAATGAATCCTAAGTGAAATTTGAATAAAGTTAGTAAGGGATTGGTGTTACTAGTGTGTTTAGATGTTAAATGAAATTAATGGAATATATTGAAAGCGTTGATGGTATTAAAGTGAGATTTTAGGTATAGTGGGTACCCAAAATTATACTAAAGAGGAGTTAATTAGAGTGAGAATTGATGTCAAATGTTTAGTCTTGTAGATTAAATATTGATCAGGCATTGATATGCTAGTGGACACTTATAGAGGCTATTATTTAACCACAATAAATCTTTTAGTGACAAAGAGTTAAGGTAACTGAATTACCTAAACTTATTATTTTCTTATTTGGATAGTTTTGTAGGATTGCCAAGCATTATTCATTGTTATTTTGAACTAGTATACTATTAGTAGAAAATGATTTAGGATTTTGAAACCCTATATGAAGTGGAAAGAGCTTATATGTTTGCAAATATGATGTTTTGAAATATTTTTTGTTAAATCCTATGTATATGCTTGCGAAAATGTATGAGTTATTATGGAGATGATTATTATAAATAAACTACATGTTTATGGCTATGTGTGGAATTGTTGAGCATAATATTTGGCAAGATTATTATGAGAGTATGGGAGTTTACCTTAATGTTATTTAGGAACATTGTTTAAAAATTTACATGGTTCATTGGCACCATGGAGGCCCTGATGCACAGTTCTATTATTGGTTGGAAATCCCAATATGATTTGAGAATGATTGGGTATATGACACCTTAGGTATTCATGAATAGGGGGGATCTACGGTCCATAGTGGTGAAAGCCCCTTTGGTTGTGGCTACCTCCTATAATTGGTGAGATTGAGCCAATCTAGTCATATGGATTTAGTTTTATCAAATTGTCAGCCCACATATTTAGTCGAAGGATATAAAATAGTGTGTTAATCATACATATCCTTATTATATAGCCGTGTGTGTGTAAAGTTGACCTATACAGTATATGTTTAAATGTCATTTTACATACTCACTAACTGTTCTCACACATGAATAGTTTGTTTAGATTATTTTGGTTACTGAGTCTTCAACTCACTCCATGGTTATATTTTATAGGTAAAGACCTTGGTAGGGGTAAGAGGAAGGAAGGTGCCACTAAGATTGGAGAGGCTTGAGTTTTAGTAGCTCTCTTTCTTATTTTTTTATGGTTGTAATGAATAGATATTGATGCCAACTTGAGATCATGTGTTGTTTTGAGGTTACTTGCATGAGCATTGTTGTGCATATATGAGTATCTAGACCTAGAATGATGTAACTGTGATGAAATGATTGTGAAAGGTTGAGGTACTAATGCAAGTGAATTTTTTTGTGTTGTTTATGTGTTGGAATGGCTAAATAAGATGTTTAATGTGAATTATTGTTACCTCTTGAATTATGGTGAATTCAAGTTTTTAATGGTCAATTTGTATTGGGAATGATATTGTTGTTGTATGATTGGTTTATTAAGTAGTCTATAGTTCATTTGAGTTAGTTCAAGTGGTTCCAAGGCTATTGGCACTAAATTTGGGATATTGGACACCCATGCTATGGTTTCGAATTGAAAATAGACTAAAT
This sequence comes from Prosopis cineraria, assembly GCF_029017545.1. NCBI lineage: Eukaryota > Viridiplantae > Streptophyta > Magnoliopsida > Fabales > Fabaceae > Prosopis > Prosopis cineraria. Next base: position 7,640,255 of record NW_026555336.1, on the reverse strand, counting down.
TGCATTCGGTGTTCAATTTTTGAATGATAGTGTATAGGTGTGGAATTGATGCCAATAGCTAGGGGGCTCAATGAGCTATGTGTGGATGCTTGAATTGCTCAAATTGAACATCAGAAGACGAAACAGTGCACTCTAAAAGTTAGTCTTGAAGTGTTGTCATGACAGTAAGGGTGCACTACAACCTAAGGTGTATGTGCTGTGGCACAATACACAGCGAGAGACTTGATCTCTCCATGCCATCTGCTACAACGGATGACATGTGGGTCATGACAAATGGAGCTTTTTAAGGGTAGCTCAAAATGCCCTTTTAATGTTTGTCTGCAAAGTTAATTGGTTCTTATGCTTTCGTTATTGTGTTTTAATTGTCTTTAATTATAGTTTGAATTCAAATGTCTTTTCAAAAACCATTTCATGGGATCTTAATTTTAAACTATTTTCTAAACCCTTGTGTTATGATAACCTTATATAAGGGTTTAATTAATCCTAGTTATCGTAATGGTGTCTCATGTTTTGTGTCCTGGTAATGTCGAGGAGGACATTACAATTATTGTCCCTTTTTGCATGGAGAATCACTTTGGAATATGATTTCCTCTAATGGTGCAAGAGTTTGAGTAAAATATCACTCTATTTCCCTTGTCACACATCTAACTCATATGGAAGAGGTTATGGAAAAGTTCTTTAACAAGTAGAACATCTTCTATTTTATCTTCTAAGCCTCTTCTTAGTTTTCCAATTCTAGTTATTTCTCCTCTTTGATTTCCTCTAAAGACCACACAACCTATATCTTTATCAATTAGTTCAATAAACTTGCTTTGATTTCATGTCATGTGTTTTGAGCACCCATTATTCATATACCATTTTTCTTTGAGATAGTAAAGCATACCTACAAGGCAATATCATTTTACTTTATGTACCCATTTCTTCGTAAGTCCTTTCTTGTTAGTTGGTTTCCTTAGTATGAATTGGTACCTTTAGGAACTCATTTCATAGTACCACTTGTACCATTCTTTTTGTAAAGGCAAGACTTAACATGATGGTCCTTCTTATTACAATAAGTGCAAGTAATGAATGGACTAGAAGAATGCACAGAATGGTTAATAAAGATATGATAAAAATTTGAGGCCTTCTTTGGCTTCTTTTGAGACGGGTCAATTGTAGGACTATACTAAATTCCTGATTTATTAAAGATACAACATTGAGAGCTAAACAAATGCTCAATATCTCAGCTCCATGAGTGAACTTAGCTAAATTCTTTTTCAAGGTTTGATTCTAACTTTTCAATGCAATGCAGTGATCACACAAATTTGATTTATTTTCTTTTTAAGAAATCTCCTTTTCAAGAGTAGTTTATAGCTTATTTTCAAGAAACAAAATTTCCTTCTTAGCAAGCGTTAAATGTTTACAAGTTTTTGAAAAAAAGACAAAATAAATCATTAAGCTCATCTTAAGAGTTTTAGAATTTACATCTTCTAGTTAAGTATTTTCTTTTTCAAAAATCTTTTCACTAATAGTTTTCAGCTTCTCTTTAATAAAAGAAATTTTCTTCTTAGCAAGTGTTAAATGTTTACAAGTTTTTTTAAAAAGATAAAATAAATCATTAAACTCATCTTGAAGAGTTTTCAAAATTTACCTCTTATGGTTAAGTATGAATTTTATCCAGATCATCTTCTTCTTGTGCCATGAGACATAAGTTGGCCATCTTTTCTTCTTCATCATCCTAAGAACTATCTCTACATGCTGCAAAATGCTTTCTTCTTTTAGGGCTTCTCTTTCTTTTTCTCCCTTTCTTGCTTCTTTACCATTATGGATAATCCTATTTGATGTGTCTTGACATTTTACACTCGCAATAAGTGAGAGGTTCTTTTTAGTCTCTTTTTTTGTTGTTTCTAGAGGGCACTTTCTTGAAGTTCCTTTTCCCTTGGTAGAGTTTTTTGAAGCGCCTGACCATTATGGCAAACTCTTCATCTTCATCTGATTCAACTTTATCGTATTCTTCTTAAGTTGCCTTCAGTGTAGTTCCCTTCTTCTTCTTACTCATATCATCTTTATATTAAAGAAGAACACATTTATGTTCCTCCAAGCTCCCAAACAGAGCTACTACAAATCTCACTAAATCGACTTGTGCTTCTATGATGGTCGTTATCTTAGGTTGCCATTTTATGAAAAGACTCTTTAGTAGCTTCCTCACTTTCTCAACTTGTGTATATGTCTTCTCCAGATTGATGAGATGGCTAATAACGTGAGTAATCTGATTTGCATCTCTTTAATTGATTCTCCCTCTTTCATCTTGAATGTCTCATACTCATAAATGAGACTAATTTTTCCATTCTCTTTGACTCCATTTGTTCCTTCATGGGCTTGCTATAGAGCATCCCACATTTCCTTAAATGATATGCAATGAGTTACATGATAATACTCTATTTTGTTGAGGGCACAAGCTATGGTGAGCTTTGCCTTAAAGTTGAGATTGACTAGATGCTTGTCTTTATCATTCCATTCTTCTCTTCTCTTCTCACACATAATCTATCATCTCCTACTGTCATTAGAATGTATGGACCCTTGCTGATAATCTCCAACATTTCTACATATAGAGCTTTTAGATACATTATCATTTGGAACTTCCAAAAGGGATAGTCTTTCCCTTTAAATGCATGTGATCTGGAAGTTAAAAAGTCTCTTTCCAATATTATCTTATACAAAATTTGCCATTCGTAGGATCTTTAACTCAAATGGTTAAGTTAAAAAATTGACCAACTAAGTTTTGATATCAATTGTAAATGAGCCTAAGAGGGGGTGAATTAGGCTAACAAATTTTTTGACAAATAATGCTTAATTTAGCTAAGATAATAAAAGGAATGATATGTTGAAAGTTAGAAAAAGAGAGAGAGAGAGAGAGAGAGAAGTGTGCACAAGTATTTATTTTAGTTCTACTCCAACCACTAGAACCTATGTTCGGTCCTTAAGCTCCACTTAAGATTATGCTCTATTAATACCTCCAAAATTAATTTAGGCTCTTGGTAAAAGAATTTTTATAGAGAAAAATGCAATATGGGTAGTAGGGAAAGATTTAGATTTGATAAATCATTGAATCTACTGAAAGTTGTGTTTAGAATGATTCTAGATGATATAAAATGTGTACACAACTCTTAGAAATGAAAAATAAGGGTTAAATCAATAAAAATGATGCTTAAGGAAAAAGATTGAAGAAACAGAGCCTCACAAAGCATCCTTATTACCAGTAGTGAGTCCAAAATACTAGAAGAGATTTTGTAAATCTCGTTGATTCAAAAGGAGATCAATACCAAAAGTGACTAAAGAATTTAGGAAGTAAGAGCTCAGCACTGATAGTGATGAGTGAACACAAGTAGAAGTTTAGAAAATGAATCAAACAGAATACCAAGGGAACTGACCATTACTTTGAGTAGAGACAATACCGGTAGCGAGACACTAATGCCAATAACTTAAAGCAAAATAATAAAAGACTCACTAAGACTCAAATATTAGTAGAGGGTCTAACACTTAAAATAATGTATGACTACTGTTAAGCTTAATATCATTACAAAGACTTCATTACAAAAAGTGATATGAAATGAAATAAAATAAGCCTTTAAAGAATTATGGGTGTTGTCCAGAACACTACCCATAGAGAATATGAGAATTAAAGGCTTAAAACTAGAAGGAGTTTATATCAGTACTAGTAGCATCATTATAATACTAATAGGGATACTAAAAAAAAATCAAAAATTAGATATTAAAGCATATTAAGTCATGTATACCTCAAATTCCTTTTCATTAAACACATTTTAACTTCTTAAACAAAATCTTCTCTAATTTGCTATCATAAAAAACAAGGTCAACAAATTTACATAATTTTATTTAAGGGTTAAGAGTTATTTTTGCCCCTAAATTGGATGTAAAAGTTTACAAATGACTCTAAACTCAACTACAGGTCATTTATATCTCTCAACCGCTAAGAATCTAGTTTCTATAACCCTATCATTAAGTCCATCCATTTTGACTGTTAGTAGAGCCCACATTTAAATTTTTAATTCAACTGGATTAGACCAGCCGGTTTAACCTATTGGACTAGGAATTGGGCCTCAATTCAGTCCAGCATATGACAAAATTGAACAAGCATCAAACTAGTCAAAGACCGTACAAACCGGTAAAAGTGAACTAGTTTTATGCCTAAACTGGACCAGATACAAAAAACAACAACTAAAAAAGATCAAACAAAAAATCACAACTTAACGACTTTGGGCCAAGAGTTGTTATTTAAACAAAACACAACTCATTCCCTACTACGCTACGAAGCAAAAGATGCTCCCCTGCCCCTTTTATATAAAAGCTATGCCTACTCCTCTCACTTGCACGACGTAGGACCTTGCAATCGCATCTCTCACTTCTCTAATTTTCTCTCTTCTTTTGTTTTTGTCACATATTTTTTATTTGATATTTAATGATTTTTTAAAAAAATATTAACCTCTTTTTTTAATGTAAGCATAAGTATGCTATCTTTATACTTATAATTATTTATCAATGTTTTTTTTAACTTTATGTTTTTAATTTAGTTTTGTTAGCCTTCTAAAAATAATTAATGAGATGTATAAACGAATATGTGTTTGAATATTAAACAAATTTAGAGTCATTTTGAAGACGCATACTATCTTTATGCCTCGGAATTGAAGAAAGGTAGAAAATCAAATTTGTGATTTCAATTATCCTAGGGCCAAAATTGAAGAGAGGCAGAGTGATAATATGAGAAAATGTAATTTTGAAAATTTATTTCTGAAAAATCAAAAACTTAATTCTTGATTAATTTTGAGTTCTTCTTAATTCTATGAGTTTGATTTGAGTTAATTCAACTTAGTTTATGAGTTATTCCCTTAATCACCTCTTCAAGTACAAACCTTTTTGTACTTTAAGTGTACTTTCCCAACACTTTGGAATTTTACTAGCTTAGGTTTTTTAATTCAAGAACTCTTAGGAAACTCGCCACAACTAATATCAACTCCTAATCTTCGATAATTTCACTTTAATCCACTTCATTACATGTTCTTAATTCACACCTAACTTTTATACATTCACAGGACGCATGAAATTATATTTGCATAACTTGTTATTTAATAGGTCAAATTTGTATTTTAGGCAATGGGAAGTTTATGGATGAAGGCGGCAAGAGTGTAGCATGAAATTACACTCCTTGGATGAGCCAAATTCATGATCTAAAGGTTGGGAATGGTGGATGCAAATGCAAGAAACCATAAGGATAAAGAGGACAATTTCAATTCACAATTTCAATTCCTTTCTTTTATTTTTACCGTACAATTTTTCATCATTCTCATCTTCATGTTTTTTAATTTCCCTTTCTTTTTCAAGATTATTAGATTTCTTCCATTTCTATTTTATAGCATTTAAATAAATCCCTTCAAATATTCATGTGCATACATGAATTAGCATTGGAAAATATCATTAGACGCACATATTATTCATGTGCCTTTAATATGTTTTCAATTTTAAAATTGAAATAATGAATTTCAAATTTAATAAGACAATATTAATTTTATCCATTTATTTAGAAGTTCATTCCCTCTTTTTTAATATAAATTTCAAATTTAATAAGACAATATTAATTTTATCCATTTATTTAGAAGTTCATTCCCTCTTTTTTAATATAAAGTTGTAAAATATCAAAATACTAAATTTAAATAGTGTAATATTTTGAAAAAAAATAGTTGATTGATCAAAAAAATTACAAAAAATGACCTAAAATATTCAAAAAACTTAATCATTATTAATTTTCTTATAAGGTCATTTTCTATAATTTATTTGAAAATATCAATTGAGGAAAATTTTTGCTTTTCTGACAAATAGTTTAAGGATAAAAATGCTCCATTTATTAATATAAGGTACCCAACACTCTTCGAAAAAAAGTATAAAAAAAAAAAGAATACTCTTTAACCCTAAAAATCAAAAGTGACAAATTTTGAAAGATAAGGTATTCTATTTGCTTTATCCAAATCTATCTAACCCCATTGTACCAACAAGAGTTCCCAACAAATAAGAAAAACGGTAAATGGAGGATTAAGACTTGGTGGTGTGACTGAGGCCGAAGTTAAGACAAAGAATGAAATGGCTTCATTATTGTCCCGTGCCGGCCACTTGGATCAGAGTACCTATGTGAACAGTCAATCTAGGTAAAGTTGAAATTTTAAGACTTATTTTTATGGTTTCTCTAGTGGACGACTACATCAGAATGTGAAGTATGTGCTTTTTCTAAAGTCGCTCACATGCCATATTCACAAAAACATTAATGGAGCAGAAGAATGGCAATGATATCTTATATTCTAGTGGACCTTGCTGGTTCTGAACGTGTTAAACGAACTGGTGTTGATGGCATGCATGCGTTTAAAGGAAGCTAGTTCTTGTCATATAATGATTACAAGTTTTTACCAGATGAAACACAATCCATTACTAGATTAACCCATTTGCAACAAAATCTCATTTTCAATATCACAACTTTCAAAAAGTCCCAATCAATTCTTTCATTAGCCTTGTTCATGTCTATTTTAATAAGTACAAATCCATATTTTCTGCCAGTCTTTTTTATCTCCTTAGATAGTGAATGACTTCTTGGGCTATCATGATGTTATCCTGAATAAATATATCATGAATAAATACATCGATCTTGATTTTAAAAAATACACAACTTCAAATAAGCTAATTAAGGTCTCAATCTATTAGCAAGAACCTTAGATATTAACTTGTATGAGAAATTGCATAGCCCTGTAGAACAAAAGTGCGTCACAACTTCTGGCTTCTCTAACTTGGGAATGAGAGTAGCAAATTTTTATACTAATTTACTAAATCTTTTAGTCGTTAATTAATTTTAATTCAATCTTTTGGAGTTTTGGTCTTTTAATATCATTTTCTTTAAATGGAAAGTTCATATCCCATTGAATTGCATATAAAATATACAAGCTTTGTAACTGACAAAAGAATTTTTTAGAAAGAAATTATGGATAAATTATTTAGATACCCAAGTTAGAATTAGATTACTTATTACTCTCTCTATCTCAAATTATAAGACACTTTTAAAAAAATATTTACTGTTTCAAAATATAAAACACTTTGAAAAGATTAAGATTTTATTAAATAACCTCATTTCAATATTACTATTTTTCTCTCTTTATTTAATAATAATTAGGTGTGGATTTAAAGTTATTAAATAAAGAGTAGTTTTAAAAGTTTACATTTTTATTTTGAAAAAATAAGGTTGTAAAATATATTTAATGAGAGTTATTGATATATAAAATTTTATTTAAAAATATCTTATAGTTTGAGATAAAGAAAGTACTTTTTGTTTTTTGGTATATGATGTTTCTTTAATGTATTTATATAAAGTATTTATATACTTATTACTCATATACCCAGCTTATTACTTATTATATGATGTTTCTCGGTGTTTTTATTTAGAGCAGTCTTGGCTCCAAACTTTTATACTTTTTGTTGCACATATTTTCTACTTAGTTATTGATCCAGCTATAATGATTACAGTTTACAAATTTATATTTCTCATTTATTTTCTTTAATTGTTGACCGAATCTCATTTATTATTCTCAATTACTACTAATTATCTACCATAGTCTCATAATTATTAGTGTTAATTACTTATTATTGACCAACAATATGTGTTTCCTCAACCTTTTTTCTCTGAGCTGATCTTATATATATGCGTGTGGAAGATCATGAAATAATTTAAATAATCTTTTGGTACAAAATGAAATATCTTAATTATCTATGCATGTCTCTATATTTGGAAGCAATGGTACATTTGGCATGTTTGCCTATTATAAAGGGCCATCAAAAGTCAAAAAAGATAGGCTCCTATGCTCATCCAATTAAAGAAATATTTTTACTTTTTTTTTATTTTATATAATGTAGACCCCAGTCAAAGAGTTAGGGTAGCTTAGCTACAAGAGTGCCACATCATAAGCTCCATACAAGGGTGGAAAAGTGATCGCTGCCAACCTGATTTCCTCATATATTCCCGAAAACTACCAGTCTCCTCAATAAGATTATTGCATATCCATATGGTGTACATTTAGTAATAGATTATCCATAAGTTTTCTTACATACATATATGCCAAGCAAAATAGATTTTGATATGATATCATTTCAAATAAAATGTGGCAACATAATTTCGAGAATTCATATATAAGCCAGTAGAAGTCAAGCCACAGATACTTTGTAACGTTCAATGTCCTTAATCTAGCATTCTAATTGCAAGTTTCCAACATCCCAGTAAATTATCACTAAAAAGCATTTTACTTTAATAACTATTTCTTAGAGTCTTTCACCACTGAACCGAGTTTTAAATTTTAAAAGTTGTTATCTCTAGGCATGCTTTTTAATTTAATTCATTATTAATTTATACAAAACAAAAAACTACCTACCATTCTGTGCATTTTAAGTAACCAAGAACTTGAGGTCTTTGTTCTCATAGAGAACCTCCAAGACTCATACTCATGATCAGTTTATGAGCTTCCCTTTAGACCTCCTTAAAACCACAAATAAAATTTCATATTTAAATTAAACAAAAAGATAAAGAAATTCTATTCTAATCTTTATAAACTACCCTGGCATCCTCTTGCCTGTCCCATAGGTGGATTGGACACCTTAATTAAATTATTTTGAAGCTAAAATAAGATTTAGAGAACATACTTTAAGGTGCAAGAGTTCTAAATTGATCTAAAGACATGAATCTAGAAAAGGACTCAAACACAAAAATCTTAAAACTCTAAGTCAAGAGTTGTAATATTTTTCAACTACAACTCAACTCTACGTGAGGACTCTATGTGGAAAGCAAGTCCAAAGATCATATGCTTTTTCTGGTACCTTCATTTTATAGTCATCTCATGTCTTATTACTCTCATTTTTATCTGATATAGGACTTATTTTCAACTAACTTTTTTTTCTTACATGATGTGAAATTTTATTCTTAACCTACTTAGATTTTCAAGTTTCTCCATCTCTTATTTACTTATTTTTCTATTTATGGCCTTACAAACCTATTTTTTAGAGTATAAAGTCCTAAAATTGCCCTGCGGTTCCTAAAATAGCATTTTTCTTAAATACTCAAACTCCTACAAAATTTTTATTTTCTCTAATTGCTCAAAATATGGGACTTATATGACAAAACCAACCCCATGTTTGTGTTCAAGGAATGTGCCCAAAACAATGGACACTTTTTCTAGGTTTTTCGGTACCATCTAATCTGATTTTTAAATATTGCTAATGAAGGACCTTATTGTCATCTTAATGCCTTGCAAGGATCTTTCTATCCTTTATTGGCATTAAAGAACTGTTGGCATATTATAAATTTTTCTCAATTTAAATTCTTACTCTTATTTTTTCATCATTTAGACCTTGGAACTCATTAATTAATTCTGTATGCCTTAGTTAACTCTTCTAATTTTTAAAATTAGTGGTAATTAATGAACATTACTTAGGAATTGAAAACCTAGCTAGGATGTTAAAATATAACTCTTACGATTAACAAAAGTTAACTTTAACCGTTAATTAATTAGAAAATAATAAAAAATAACCTCAAAAATTACAAAAAATAAAGGACGAATAAAATATTCTTGGTCCTTTTATATAAATATTTGGATCCTTGCATGTAATTTTTGGATTATATAGTATATTTTCTATCTTTTTCTGTCGGATATTCTTTTCTATCATTTTATGATCAATTAATAGTCAAAGTTAATTTTTATTAATGGTAGGGATCAAATTGCACCATTTTCAAAAATTAAAGGTGAACATTATATTAAAAATGAACTTAGAGTCTTAAATTTTTTTAAACCTATGGTTTAGGAGCCAATTAACTCTTTTATACTATTAAATTTTTTTAGACATATAATTTAGGGGCCAATTAACTCTTTTATACTATTTTTTATTAATAAAATAATTTAAAATGGATTTCAGTCCCAACTATTAAACTCTAGATCCATCCTTGTTCATGCATTCTATTGTCTAAGTGGAGAGCAATGTTCATATAATGTTAAAGAGAAATTCAAGTTAGAAATGACTAATATTTGAACCTTTGTTTCATAGAACAATCATGAGTTTGATTTGTCTGTTCCTTTGAAAATTTCCACCACTTATCATAATTGATATTGTATTTCTATTGCATCATATCTAATAATGTCACCGGGAGTTGAATTATTTTGTCCTTAAATGGAATCCTATCCTTCTCTTTGTTGAATTTTCACAAATTTGAATAAGATATATAAAATCTTATGCTACATCGATAGATTTTCAAGTGACAAAGAAAAAAATTGAAATAATTAAAGATTATATAATTAGATAAGTTATACTCTTTTCATTAAAAAATATAAGATATTTGTAACCCAATTTCACCCTCCAATAAAGTAATTATTTACTTTTAAACTAACCCTATCTTTTCATATTTATTTCTATTAAATACCTTACAATAAATATAAAGTCATTATAAATAGAGACATTTTTGAAAAAAAAACAATGATCACATCACAAAAAGCTCAAAATGTCTTACATTTTTTAACATCTAACCCCTTAAAAAATATCTTATTTTTTTAAATGAAAGAAATATCTATTAATAAAATTTAAAATATGAGTTACATCATTTATCATGAATGCTTATGGAACATGTTGGACCAAGCTAACAATGACGCCTAGATTGGCTCTAATAGAACGAGCTTTAGCTGGGACCTGTTTAATTTATATTTTCAAAAACTAATTTTTTATAAAAATAAACATAAAAAAATTGTTTGAGGAAATGTTTTGAATTTAATTTTGTCAAAAAACATTTCATTTTTTTAAAAAACAAAAAAAAATGAAATCATCTTGCTAGAATCGTTTTTGTTTTATTTTCTTAAAACACATTAAATTTTTTTTCTATAAACGATTGTCAACTATGACTAGTCACTATCATTAATTATTGTTAAACATTGACAACAAACACTGTCAGCCAATTTTTTAACTCAAAAATTATTTTCAAATTCATATCATCAAACAAATTTTCTTTTTATTTTATTTAGAAAACAATTTTAAAAATTCTATTACAAAAATATTTAAAAATACAAAAAATGAAAACACAATCAAATACCAGAAAGATAGGATTGGATTGGATCACATGTACTAACCTATCTCCTTAACAGAAAAATTGGTTGATTTAGCAACTAAAACAAAGGAAACATGTCTAACTAATACTTTCATAGTCAGGGATGAATCCAGGATTAGATACTTGGGGGGCAAGAATTAAAAATAAGAGAGGGGTGGGGCCTAAAAAATTTTAAATATTTTTTTACAAGTAAAAAATATATGAATTTTAGCAAATTATGAAAGAATCTCCTCATTCCTCAGTTTTTATGGCACGGAGACATTAAAGCTACTACTTGAGATTATGAATTCAATCACATTTATAATCTTGGTATGTTGATTTACTCTTGCAATTAAAAAAACCGAGAGATAGGATGAAAATGAAATTTAGATATATATATATATATATATATGCATCCATAAAATCAATCATTTGTTATAATACAAAATACATTAGAAGCCGTATTATTCATGATAAACAAGCATTAATGTAAATTTACCACCAAGTTTATTTGAAGCATGAGACCCATCATTTTAGGTTATAGAATATGATATGTTAGGAGCTTTTAAAGCAAGGCACAATTTAAAAGAAGGAGGGGATTTTGGGTTAATTAATGAGCATTTTAAACTATAAACTATTACACGAATAGCATCTTGAACCGTAAACTCTTAAAATATATAAAATTTTCTTTCAACTTCTAAATCCTGAGCACCTAAAATCCAAACCTTTAAGTTAGAGAAAACAACTGTTATTTTCAATAGTCAAGATAACTTCTACATCAATGTGCGACTAGGCCCCATAATTACAAAAGTAATAATCACTTTCTTCAACTTAATGGTGAGGTTTTAAGCACTTAAAATTTAAAAGGATAAACATAACTTTTGGTTCATATACTTTACTCGCCTTTTACTTTTGATTCCTATACTTTTTTTCAGTGTTTTAGGTCCCTATAGTTTTATTTTTTATTGTTTTAGGTTTTTTCAAGGTTCTTATACTTTGTTCATAGAGAAATCAAAAATAATAAAAAATAAAAATATAGGGATTTAAAACACCAAAAAAAATGTATAGGTACCAAAAGGAAAATGCAAGTAAAATATAGGGATCAAAATTATATTTGTCCAATTTAAAAATTAAAAAAATTTACACATATCAAGAATTTATAATTCAGGATATTATTCAGATAATAATTTAGAGTCTAAAATACTTATTAATTTAAAAAATTTATATACTAAATTTTGTAGTGTAAAAGTTATTACCAAAGTATTTTATTATATTTGGCCCAAAAAATGTATTTTATTTTACTAAAGTAAAATTCAATTTCAGTTTTCAACTTTCTTCTGGAGAAGTCGGTGTGGCCATCAATCATCAATCAAAGCCCACCCCATGATTTGGACAAGTTAATCAGTAAAGTCCTCCATCTACGTTTAGATGACGTGGCTAACGGTAAAATTACAAGAAAACTCATCTGAATGTGTTTTCTTTTTGGGGGGGTATTAATAGGGCCAAGGCCCAAAACTGAGCCTTATAAGAATTTTATTCGAAAACAATTCGGACACCTGCTCCAAAAAAAAAAAAATTGCACCTTCCTCGCGTTATTCACTTTGAAGGAGCCTATAGGTAATCTCGTGTTTCTACCAAAAATAACAGGTTATCTCGTGTCTCAATTCCTATGTAATTGTTCAATTATTTTATTTTGATTTGATATATATATATATATATATATATTTGGTTTAAATTATTTTTTTCACAATTACTGGATATTCTTTTTTCTTATTCATGGAGACAAATACGAACAGCCTAAAATTATAAGTGAGATTAAACCCATAACATCCAACTTATAAAGGAATTTGTATGTCACTAGCCTACAAAATGTTTTACAGAGTTATTTAAACTATCAAATTGTGTAATGTTGCTCCTTATAATTCAACTTTGCTTACATGAATCTTGAAGCTTCGCTTACATGTGACGCACAACAAGCCACACCCACGAACAGGACCACAGGTTGGCCAACGTTTCAAAACTACGACCTTTGACTTGCATGGCTGTTCCTTCATGTCAAAGTGACTAAATTCGCATAACTGACTTGAAATTTCACAATAATATATCTCTAATCACGCCTTAATTACGTGAACAACAGAAATTCATCCATTTATCAGCGTCACCAGGTCTATCGTCATGAGTCACATGTTGAAGAATTGTGCAAGAAAAGTAGAATTTATGAGTTCAAAAGATTCTTCCAATTTAAGAGGATAAGCTTTTGAAATGTGTTCTTGCTTTGAACTTGTACTCGTAATATTAATACTCTCATTAAGAGGCTAGTGTTACGAAGAATGTTATTTATGAAAGATTCTTACTAACAAGAGGCTGGTAAAGTGCCATTAAGTGAGGTAGTTGAGGATTCTGACTTCTAAATAGGTTTCATTGTTTATAAGTCCCACATTAAAAAACCTCACAAAATAAAAGTAATATTTAATAACAAATTTAATGGACTTTCCCACCCAACAAACTTGTCATTTAAGATGGACTTTTCTTTTAGATTATACTCATATCTTCTTCCACGTCACTATACATGTACCTTGCTCGGCCTTTGATAGATAGGCATAGTCCCATATTATTTTTTTACATATTCATGGGATTTAACTCAGGAGTGAAGATAGTAAGGGGAAAACAATATAATGGAGCTAGAAAATGCTGATGCAGTAATAATCTAAGCAGAAATCACCCTTCTCATTTCTTCTCGACAGACTGATGAACTGTACAAACACTAAAGAACTTCTCTTGGGTCAGAATCTGAAGCCAACCAGGAATGGAGTTAAGGGCAACTTGAGAGCCAAACACATCACAAAAACCAGAATGCATGACACTACAAGCATTGCTTCTTTGATTGGTTCATTGTGTATTTGGGAAACTTTCATTATATTTGAAAGGAGTTAGTTATAAATTTCAAAAAGTATTTATCACATTTTTGTCAAATTGTTTCATATAATAAAATCAAAGTTTGCTTTCACTAGACAAATATATTTAATTAATTATAAGGATACTTAACCACTTTTTTTTAAATTATATGAATGGGGTTTTTTTTTCAATATTTGAACATAGAGGGAGTACTATGTAGTCTCTTCAATATTGTATACTCCCTCCGTTCAAAAATGTGATGCATTTTTAATTTTTAAGTATAATCATTGTCTTTTTTTTAAAAGTGTCCCTATTGATAATGATTTCATATTTATTATAGAGTGTTTAATATGGGTAAATATAAAAAATAGGGTTAGCTTGAAAGTAGATAACTACTTAATTAAAAGGTGAGATTCAATTAAAAATGCCTCATTTTTAATGAGGGAGTATAAGTTATCATGTATAAACAATTAATAATTCTTTTTATAAAGTACTTTATACAACAACAACAACAACATAACAAGCTTTATCCCATAGGTCGGCTATATATAAACGTGCTCTATCATTTATCAGCTTTTAATATTATATAAGTACTTTATATAAAAAATAAATCATTAATTATTTATTACAAATTTATCTTTTCGTACTTGTCTACGACTATAGTAAAATGAATTTAATAATAAGGGTAAATTGAAAAGAAAAATGAAATAATATAAATAAGTTAATTACCTCCTCTTAATTTTGGTCATGTATATGTCTAGAGATAGAATTGTTCATGTTGACACTGAGTGACTCTAATAATATGGAATGATATTTTTCACAAAGTAGGTTGATTTGACAAATATCGTATTCGTTTTAATTTATTCATCAATAATATACTTTTTTAGTTTTAATTATAAATCATTTTAATATATTTTATTAAAGAAAGAAAAATCTTAAAATTTATTAACTCTATTTTAAAATTTAATAAATTATCAACTTTATCTCTGTTAAATATACATACATATATATATATATTAACAATATTATTTTTTTCTTTCAACATTTAATAAAAAATTTGACTTGAAAATTCAATAAAATAACTTATAAATGGGATGAAAAAATTTATTTCTACCCTTTAAATGAAACTAGAGAGAGTAACTTGTTAAATTTTTTATATTTATATACAAATCATTATTTTATTATATATATTGAATGAACAAAATATAAAATAAAAATCTTTAGAAGGAAAAAGAGAAACCAGTTTTATAAAAGGCGAGAAGAGAGAAACCTGGCATTAATGGCAAAGCCATGGTGGTGAAAAGTGTCATTTTGTGGCCTTTTAAGATGATGACATGGATTTTTTTCCCCTGTTGGATGTTGGGTTGGTGCATTTTGGGCTGATGTCCAAAAGTTTGGTCATACTAATTGGATCAAGTAGCGTAGCTTTTATTTTGTGAAAAAAAAAAATTTATTTATAGACCCTTATATATTATTTAATTTTTAACTTTATTTTGATCTCTATGATTTCAAAATGTGTGCTTGAATATTTATAATCTTGCAAAATTTCAAACAAATCCTATGAAAAAAATTCTTGAGTATTTATTAAATTTTGTTGATATAATTAAGTTTGTATTAATATTTTATTTGAAATATATATAATTTAGGATAAAAGTACAAATTGATTTTTAAACTATAAATTTAAGAATGTTTGGGACCTTAAACTCATTTTTAGTATAAACTTTTTCTTTAATTTTTGAAATTAGTGCAATCTAACCCCTATCGTTAAAATGTTAATAAAAATTAATTATAATCATTAGTTGGCTAGAAAATGATCCTTTATTATAATTTCTTTCATTTTTTGTACTTTTTTTGAAGTCTTATTTTGTCATTTTTTTAATCAGCTAATGATCAAAGTTGATTTTTATTAATAGCAGGGGTTAGATTGCACCATTTTTAAAAGTTTAAGGAAAATATTGCTTCAAAAATAAATTTAGGGTTTTAGAAACTCTTAATTCTATAATTTAGGAGTTAATTTGCTCTTTTATTTTATAATTTATATTATTGAAAACCGTGAAAGTACACATAATAAATTTAAAATAAAAAATGCACTTTAGGTGATCAATTACATAATAGGAAAATGACAATAGAATCACTTTGAATTATGTAAGTGATATTTCAATCCTCCAAAATGCCATAATTTTTTTAAAGTCTTTATAAAAATTTCTATCATTAAAAAATTAATATAAAAGATCAAATTATCCTTTATTGAAATAAAAATCTCAAGCTTAAGAACAGATACTTCAGGCCCTTGATTCGTAAGTTTGTTTTAAGATTCATAATTTTTTTTAAATTCACAAAAATTCAATAGCAATTCACAAGTTTGCATTTGAAATCCTGATATTCTTCAAGTATTGTAAATATTAATTGTTATTTACAAGTTTTGCAGTAATATTTACAACTTTTCCTTTTAAAATTGTAAAAATTCAATAACAATAATCAAGTTTGCAAGTATTTGTTCTAAGACTTAGGATTTTTATTTCAATTAACGGTAATTTAGTCTTTTACATTAATTCCTTAATGACAGAAAAGTTCATTGAAACTTAAGAGAAGTTATGACATTTTGAGAGAATAAAATATCGTTTAGATAATTCAAATAGATTTTAATGTCATTTTTCCTTGTAATTGTGCTTTTTGTTTTTTTTATACACTTTGTTTCTCCAGAAACAATAAGACTATCTTTTGGAGCAACGAAGATTAATATTTTTCAAATCATGGATGACAGAGAATAAAATAAATCATTCACAATAATTATATTTGCTTTATCAATAAGACTATAAGAGCTAAAGATCAAACTTTCAACCATTTATTTCATAAAAGCTCTTATTATAGTATTTTAATAATTTTTTATTACAGATTTTAAAACATTATTTCCTCTCTATTTGATACAATTGTATAATATATAGTATTATTAAGTTACCTTCAAGTATCATTGAATTTAGAGAGAATGACAGAGAGATTCTAAAATGACTAATTAATTTTAACTTAGATCTCAAATGCTAAACTTTAAAAATTTATAAGTTTAGTTCTCAATTTTGTAACTTTATTTTGATGAATTTGCAACTCGTGTTTCAAATCTTAATAAAAAAATAAATTTATTTATTCTTCAATCATATTAAAATTTAAAAAAATAAGTTATAAATTCATTACAATAAAATTATACAATTGAGAGATGAACTTGTAAATTCCTCATATTTAACACTTGGGATCCAAGTTGAATTGATTAATTCTTTTAGGACTTCTTTGTCATTCTCCCTTAAATCTATATAGACATATTTTGTTCAACATATTTTTTTTTCTATTCAAAAAATGTAAATCCTTAACTATACTTAAAAATCAAGACAAGTATTATTGGTAAATTAAACTAAGAAATAAATGATCCAATTCACTCTTCATCTAAATCCATTAGAGTACTCAGAAAACTAAAAAAATAAAATTAATAGGAATGAAGTTGAGACCTAGTGAAAAGGATTAGTTCCTCACAAAGTTACAAACTAAGATTCAAATTATTATCAAAAGAGGTACTTATATTTAGTGCAGAGATGAACCTATGACCAAGCAAGAGAGGGGATGGGTTAATCAATCTCATTTCCTAGTTATAACAAGGAAAATTTCACTTGCCCCCTCCAAAAATTGTAATTTGCCCCCTCCCAAAAAATGTTGCTCTTGCATCACTTAATTTTTTTTTTTAAAAAAGATTTCAGTCTTCACTCTTTACTACCTGAATATTTTCTTACTTCTTCAACCAAAGAAGTTAACATGATTTGCATGGCTAATTTTGTAGGAGATGGAGATATTAATATGAAAAATTAAAAAGAATGTTGGTTCGCATTTTATATAAATATAAGAATATAATAAAATATTATTAAATATATTTTCAACTTCTCAAATAAAATTTTAATATAATAAGGTTAGACCCTTTAACTTCTACTCATTTATACCCAATGGTAACACTTTCTAATAAAATACAGAATTTTTTTTCAATTTTTTATATTGAAAATATTTATTTTAAAGAGCCTGGCTTTTTCGTAACAAAGATTAATGCCTGGGTAGATTATTAAAAAAAGGTACCAAAGTATGATTTTTTTTTGTTACCCATAAGTATCCTCCCATTAAAAACAGTATTAAGTACTAAATATTAACACCTCTCTCAATAAAAATTTGAACTATAATTTGTCACATTATGAGAAACCAATCCCTTCCTCTAAAATCAATCCCTATTGGTTATTAGGGTATGACACTAAATAGCTACTACTCATTCGATCATTTTTCAATATACGTTTTTCTTATATTAAGATATTTTTATTTTTTAAGTTATTATAATTTTATAGTTGTTTTATTGTTCTTTACACATTTAATTTTAATGAAATTATCTTTTTATTAATTTAATAAATATTTATAATTATATTTTTAAAATATTAATAATTATTTTATATAAGTTTTACCCCACCAACAACATTTCCTAAGTCCATCATTGATTTAATGTCTAACCACGCTTCAAAGGATGATACTATAAGTTATAAAAAAAATAAAATTATTAGAACATTTTTTGGGCAAAAAATGATTAGAATATTTTACACGTTTCTTTTCTAGTTGGCAAATTAGGTAACTTATACAATTACAACGGACACACGTTTTACTTTGCGGAATCGTCATGAGAAGATGACATACTTAAAACATTTAGCTCAACTAATTTCTATCTTTACTAATACTTGATTTTTAAAAAAGATTTTGTATTTTTTATACAACTAATAACACTAGGTTAGTTGCATTTTTTTGTGTGCCACTGGCCCATATGCCACAATGGCATCTCTGCATGCATTTCTTTTTTACTAAAACAATAAATACAACGAAGTGGGTGTTGCACGAGTAGTAGTGGTCTAGGTCCTTTATGTGCATTTGATTTTGGAGATATGTATGGAGAATATGTTTTGAGAGATTAATTCCATGATGGCTGATTGTGGGAATATCGTGGGAAACTAAAAAAAGGAAAGGGAAAATTATATTCAGGTTTCACAAAAGGAAGTTTATTACCTAAAATTCTCATGAATTTTACAAATACTTTTAGGTCTCAAATCATGTATATTGATATGTAAATAATCATTGCTCAGTTGTCAATAGCTTTAGTTAAATTGTCAATATATAAGATTTGAAATTTGAGAGTGTTTTGTAAAATTTATAAGGTATCTAATAAATTTTCTTCTATGAGACTTGAATGTAATTTAAAAAAAAACAAAGAAAAACTATAGATATGTGTGTATATGTGGTTGTAATTATCCAACAAAAAGAGCTTCATTAACCACAAATATTTACAAGGAGAACAAAATAATGGGAAGAAACATCTCATTTGACCATCGACTGCCCTCCTACGTCAAACTTGTGAATAATTAAAAAAAATAGAGAAAATGCCTTTAAAATCCACTTAAATGATACAATGAAACCTCATGAAATGATATATTGATACTACAAAAGATTTTTCTCTCCATTACTGGTCACCGAAGCCACCATTGTAGGTGGCAACAGCTGTGCCAGTCCCTACAAATATTTACTTTAAGTCATGTTTTTTAGAAATTGATTATAAAAAATTTGTAGCTAAATCACACCCCCCAACCCCCAAATAGATAGAAGAAAAAGGAGAAAATTTAGCCCCAAAAAAGTGATCCTAGATCCATCACTGGGAGGCGAATTATTAGAAAGTGCATGGTTATAGTAAAATTTGATTCCGTAACCTTTTGGTTAACAAAAAAAATTATTACCCATTGGACGATTAAGACACTTTAATAATGTAATGAAAAGTATTAAATAAGAATAAACACCAAGTTTCATGATAATAATAACAACTATTATTTCAAGGAATGACAAGTGGACTTTATAAAATATACCTCTAATCACGCCTTAATTACCTTAACAAGAGAAATTCACCCATTTATTAGCATCGGGAGTCTATTGTTATGAGTTTCATGTTAAGGAATTATATAAATAAAGTGAGATTTATAAGTTCAAAGGACTCTCCTACATAAGAAGATAGATTTTTGGGATGGATTCTTACTTTAAATTTGTGCTTATAATATTAGTGTTTTCATTGAAAATCTAGTGTCACAAAGGAGGCTACCCACAAAAAGTTTTGCCTAGCAAGAGGTTAGTGAAGTGCCAGAGAGTAGAGCCACTGAGGACTCTAGCTTGTGAATGGGTTATCATTATTATAAGTCACATATTAAAAAGCCTCACAAAATAAAGTAGGGATCATAAATTCAAGAGACTTTTGCACCTAACAGACTAGTTTTTTAAAATGAGCTCTTTTTTTAAATTATTCTTGTGTTTCTTACATGTCATTGTATATGTACCTTGCTTTGTATCTGAAATTATTTTTTACATATTCATGGGATTTAACTCACGTGTGTGCTCCTCATGTTTTAAGATAACATGTGTAACATATTGAATTTCTAATCCTGCGTTAACGATTGATTAGTGATTGAATTAGTAATTTAATATGGGATTAGGTTCTGGATAGTGAGAGGTTGTACTAACTCCTTAGGATGTTATTTGAACAAATATGAGCAGGAAATTTGAAGTAAAGTATGTGAGCATAGTGAGGATTTCTCTCATTGTGCCACGCGCCGCAGCAGACGGTGCATAGTGCAGAACTAAGATAAATGAGGTCATGACAGCTTGTGAAGAACATAATGGAAATAAGGAGAAGAGGGTTTATATGTGGAGAAAAGCCTAAGTTCTGTTAGGGCTTTGATTTTTAAGAGCAATGATGACATTTTTGACCTATTACTTATCAGGTAAGTCTCGTACTGCCTTAACCTTCGATTCTAACCTATTTTCTCTTAGTTTTAACTAGTGAGAAATTGAATTTAGAAGTTTTAAGAAGTTAATTTCTTACCTTATAGTAATATAAAGGTTCTCCATAACTAAACTAGTGCTTTGTGACTGGTTTGAGTTGCAATGATAAAGTTTTGAAGCCATAGGCATGATTTGCCCTAATCTAAAGAAAGAGTAGTGAGAAAAATTTGGCCAGGTGAAGGTTAAAGCTTGTGGTAAGGGGTAATCAATAGTAATACGTGTAATTGAGTGTGAATTGCAGAATTGATAGCGATTAGGTACTTAACTGCAATAATTGACACTTTTGTTAATAGTAAGATTGACTTTGGTTTGTCAATTTTGTATAGATTCTAATATGTGACGAGTATATAAGCGAAAAGAGATTTGAGTAAGGAAATTAAGTGGGTAAACCTTTCTATCGAACAGAAGGGTTTAGGTAACCATATAGTTTGTTATGTTTATTAACTATTATAACTGTGTAAAAGTAAATATAAAATGAGAATTGTTGTTTTATGAGTTTTTATGTATGATTGGTTATTGAAAATGGTTTTAGCATGAACATTGGTTTGTGGAATGATTTGAAAGGTTATTGATTTTAATTGATATATATATATATATATATGTTGTGACATTACATGTTGTGGAAATGTAAATGAGTAATGGAAATTGTAAAAAGAGCATGATCATAGGGGTTGGGAGTTCACCTAAGATATATGAAGATGTGTGTGTGTGGAGGAGTCAGTGGAAAAAAATTCATATGGTCGAGCTAACACCATAGGACATTCTGTGCAGCGTTATATAGGCTGTTATCCTGGGCAATCTAGTACAACATATTATAGGACTGTTCCCATGAGACATTTGAACTGTCTAGTAACTCCCTACTGCACATTAGGGTGTGGTTAGGAATCAACAATGCCTCTATTATGAGTGTGTGAAGAAGGAAACTATAGTCTATAGGTGGGTTAGATTACCTTTGGCTAGGTGTTTCTACCACCGAAAGTGTGTTCGGGTTAACAAGTGGTTGATCCAGAAGAGCTTATGATTTCATGTTGGAGAGCTTTAAAGGATCGATGGATAGATGATCATGTTAAGTTGTAAAAGTATTTATAAAGTGATTTATGCGAAAATGATGATTTTAGTATCATATGCCATAGATAAATGTTACATTATGATTTTTGTTACTTTGGCATGGTTATTTATGGTAATAGGCATTAAATGAACTATATTGGTTATTGAAATTCTTATCTCACCCATGATTATTTATATTTTTAGATTCTGGCACTAGTGAGTCAAACGAAAAGGACATAGGCTGAGTTGACATCTCTCACTCAAGCCTTTGTAAGAATCGGTGTAATGATTCTATAAATTGTTGGTAAAGACTATGTATAAGTTTCCTTAGGACTTAAGTATGTGCATATTGTGGTACATGTGGTGTTTTAGTGATTTTGAGCTTCCTAGCCCTTTGTATATGTGTGAATGATAAAAATGATTGGATGGGCTAGTAGATAAATGTATAGTGAGTGAATATGAGATGCGGGAAGTGTATGTGGAAATTATTGGGCCTTGTATGAGATTGAAAATGAAATTGTCACTTTGGCCCAAAAGTAAAAATGGATGATTTACAGGCTAAATATGTATATGTATAATATATTGTGCATGTGTATGGTTAATCAGGTATGTATTATCCATTTGGATGTGGTCAAAGCCCAAAAAGTGGCTCATGATGTTTGATTTTGAATTGAGATATTTAAGTGGCAAGATTTTGGCATAAAATAGTCAAAATGCACTTTGGTGTCCAATTTTTAATAGAAATATTAGATTAAAATGAAAACCAATGTCATTAAATAGATTTCGAAACAAGCTTCGTGTGGGCACTTAAATCACCCCAATTGGGTATCGGATGTGGAAATGGTGCACATCTGAAGTTCATCTTAAAAAGCTATAAAATGACAACAAAATCAGGTTTGTGAGCTGCAGCGTATGTACTCGCATGTCGCAGCACACAACACAAAGTGAACAGTTATGGTACAATGAAAGAGTAAAAAGAGATACCTGGCAAAGAAATTTAACATTTTCAATCCGTTGTCAAAAAAGTAGGGTAGTCTAACTAGCCATGCATCTACCACCACTATTATTTCAAAGATTATTTTTTGATAGGAAGCTAGAGGAATTAAAGAATTTCTATGCAAATATTAGATAATAAGACAATATGTTTTCCTTTACATCAATAGGAGGGAAAATCAACCACTTCATTAATTGTGGTAGTGGTCCTTATTTATTTGTTTTGTCAGGATTAAATTACCACATGATTGGAAGTTTGTGGCCCCCAGAAGATAGTAAACTAGTTTACTCGCAACTCTACAGATACGACACTAAGAATGAAGTTTCCAATCAAATATCTACTGTGAGGTAAATTTTTCAAGAATATAAATATCAATTACTACTCCTCATTTTTATGGTTATTTATTAATTCTTCAAAATTTAAATGCAACAATTATTAAAAAGATCTAAACATTGATCCAAGAATTGTTAACTAAATTAAAGATACTTTAGATCAGGTTAACCCTTCATGAAACAGTATCATTTGGTATCTTCATTGTTGAAAGATCTTGTATATAATGATTTAAAGTTGCAGTTGATTAGCATAAGGGAACATGATGAGCGTATCTATAATCTTCCCTCCACTTTTAAAGTTATGGCATTAATTATTGGTGATATTGATATGTTATTCAATAGAAGGGATATTATAGTAGAAGAATTATTAGCATCACTCAATAAATCAATGAATTACATGCTACTTATATTTCGCTTCAATATCCTATATTATTTTCTCTTGGTGAGGATAATTATAGGGATGATATTGATCATCGTGAGGAAACACTTAATACAATTAAGAAAAATAAAAAAGTTAGCATAAAGGAGTACTATGCCTACAAACTAATGACATGTACAGATGAGTTGTCATCATTACTCCATGCACATAGATTGTTACAGCAATTTATAGTTGATAGATATACAATGATTGAATCACAAAGATTGCTTTAGGTGAAGACTCATGTAAAAGAGCTCGGGGTTGATTTATACCAATGAATGGTTGCATTTCGATCCAATCTATTCTTAGGGGCAAATAAAGACAAAGGATATATAGTGACTTAGCACGACAAAGCACTCTCCGAAGGTATGGAATGTCTGATTTTTCGGTCAGAATCTTGACAGCAATGTCTCTGTTAGATTCTTCAGTTGAGATACGGGAAAACTCCATTCAATTCTCGATAGAAACGGAGTTTTGTAAATTCTCCCTAAAATTGGAAGATCATTTTGAGATCTTCGAACATATTTGAGGGTTTAATGTGATTATTGTCATTTCGGCCAACATGGGGTGGGGTGAGGACTGCCTTATTCACTACCAAAGTAAGGCACTGAAATCAATTACTTGGAACATGTTATTGCTGAAAGCATTGGAAGTGAGTAGTGACTAACTGTATTCAAAAAGGCTTTTTTTTTAACCTCGTTTGGCTTGAAACAGTAAATTCAAATCTAATTCTACTATTGCAACTAAAAATCATAGAGCTAATCCACTAAAATCCAATGTTGTATGACGGTATTAAGTAAAAGACAGTGAAACTTATACGCTATACATGATGTCTTAAATTTAGACAAAGATCATTTATTTTTCACTATGTTCGTAAACATGTTAAATAAAAAAGAAGGAAAAATTTTCCCGATCACGAGCTTATCTTCTTTCATTGTTGGTGTCCAAAACCAATAGGCCAGATCAGTTAGTTATAGTGCTTCATTTTTATCCCTGAAAATAAAAATACTGCAGGAGATAACACGTAATGAAATTGCATGCAACACCAATTTCGTGCTAAGAAAGTACCAGATATTAATTAATGTGAGATGTTATTTTCCTAAGAAAAAGAAAAGTAAAAAAGAAGTGCACTCCGTTAAGCATTCTCCCTAGCTTTCTGTAAACCAGACACTAGTTACTTGGTGCAAGCTTTCCATTTCACGTCCAACAGACTGCAGCGAAAGCCAGCTTTCCCAAGGTGATACTTAGGTTATTTTCCACTGTTATTAGAAGCGGACTAGCTGGTTCAACTGGATCAACTAGGAACCGGTCCCTAGTTCGGTCCGATCATCACTGAAAACCAAAAATTTCAAAAACCAATCACAAATAGGCAAAACCAGCCAATAATTGGGAGAACCGGCCAAAACTAGGTAAGAACCGATTGAACCAATTATGTTTTTTTATTTTTTATATTTTAATTCATATTTTTAAATTATAATTTATACATATTTATACCTAATAAGCATTATGAAATAAAAAATGTAAAAAATATGTATGAATTATGCATATGTGTATATATTTTAAAGTTACGAATTATGAAATACTTATATATATTTTGGATGAAAATTATGTAATATTAATGGATGTTATATTTTTTGATGTATATTATTTTGTTTAAAATTTAGACATTCATTTTTGTTACTATATGTGATTATTCCTTTGTATTATAAATATATCATATTTAAAATATATTATATTAATTTATTTATGACCGATTGAGCTACGGTTCAAATCGTGGTTCGACTATTGAACCATGAATCAGTATCTCGACCGGTTTAATGACCAGTCTAGTTCTTATAACATTATTATTTTCACCCCATTAAAGAGGTCTTTTGGAGCCTTCTCGAACTCAAACCCCCATCCTCTACTATCTTAAGGAAGTTAAGGCTAAGTTTGATACTATTGAGTCAACGTGTTAATTACTGGAGAACAAAATACAGATTTTACTAGCAAATGAATTATTTTACCTTCATCTTTCATTGGAGGAGTAAGATACATGATTCAAAATTATCAAGATGCAATGGCCATTTGTCAATAGGCAGGATATCTATATATTTTCATCACTTTTACATGCAATCCTGCATAGCTTGAAATAACTAGATCTTGCCATCAAAATTCATATCTCTTTCATATAGACCAATCATTTTGTGCAGAATGTTTAAATTAAAATTATAGTAATTGATGAAGACTATTAAGGAGAAGAGGGTACTTAGAACTGTCCATGCAAGTTAGCTTGATCCATTTAATTTATTTAAATTTGATTCACTTAATATTAGTTATTTTGATTCTAATTATATTTCCTTATGATGTTACTTAGTATTGCAAGTAATTTTTATTTATTTTCTTAATGTAAAAGTATATACCATTGAATTCCAAAAGAGAGGTCTATATACTTTTATTCCTTAATCCTCAAGGAGAAAAAAAATTAATGATCCTGATCATGTAGACAAGTTCATTTCAGTAGAGATTCCTGATAAGGACTCTTTACCACTGTTACATTACTTGGTGAAAGATTTATGATTCACGATCCTTGTGGTAAAATCAACCCTAAATCTCCTTGCATGAAAGATCAGAAGTGTAGTAGATATTTCTCAAAGAAACTCAATGAGAATACAACAATTAATAATGATGAATATCCTACACATAAAAGAAGAGAAGATGGCAAGGTTATTGAAGTCAAAGGTACTCCTTTAGATAATAGATATGTTGTACCATACAATTTACTACTATTATCTTAGTTTCAAGCTCATATTGATGTGGAGAAATGCAATCAGTCTACTATAATTCAATACTTATTTAAGTACATCAATAAAGGTAATGATAGGGTGGTAGCTACAATTTATGACAAAAACGACGAGATTCAATAATATTATAATTGTTGGTATGTTTTTCATGTGAGGGATCATGGCATATATTTGGGTTTGATATTCATCATAGGAATCCTCTTATTGAAAGATTAAGTTATCGCCTTCCTAATTAGCAATTTGTGATATTTTTAAATATCAATAATGTAGCTGACTTGCCAGACAAACCAGGGGTTTGTGAGTCACAATTTATTGCTTGGATGAAATATAATAGTTCTAATGATGACTTTACAAAAAATTTGACATATTTTGAATTCCCACATCATTATGTTCATAAAAAAGATGAGCGAATATGGAAGAGAAGGAAGAAAGGATTTGCAGTTAGTAGGTTAACTCATACATCACCATCAACTGGAGAACTTTATTTATTGAGAATCCTATTGACAAAAGTAAAAGGCCTTTCTTCTCTTGATGACTTGAAAACTATTGATGGTATTATCTATCCAACATTCAAAGATACATGCCATGTAATTGGATTATTAGATGATGATAATGAAGAATATATTAATGCAATCAAAGAAGCTTCTATATGGGCATCAGGAATTTTACTTCAAAAGATGTTTGTCACTATGTTATTGTGTTCTTGCTTGAGTCGTCTTAACTTTGTCTAGAACAATACCTCAGTATTACTAAGAAGATTTGTTTTATATTCCTTGAAATGATCTTAACTTATAAGTAACAAAAATTATAGTTATCTATTATTTATTCTCTAATATTCACCAGTATTAAGTAATGGCATTCCTACATGATGTTTTTTGTAGAGATTGAAGTGTCAAATTTGGATAAGGAACAAGTAGCACTTTAAGAGATTGATGCTATGCTTAAAATGAATGGTAAAACACTTCAAGATTTCCATCACTTCCTTTGCTGAGGCTATGTCCATAATTGACATGTCAACTCATCTCATACTACAAGAATTAAATTATGATCGTCATGCTTTGTAATTAGAAGCCAATAATCTGATCAATGCCTTAAATACTAAGAAAAGAAATATATTCAACCATGTCATCTCTTCATTGTCTTCAACATCAAGTGGTTTCTTCTTTGTCTATGATATGGAGGCATTGGAAAAACATTATTATGGAATGCACTATCTTCATCACTTCGTGTGAAAGAAGATATATATTGACTGTCGTGTCAAGTGGTATTGTGGCCACATTATTGCCTTCAAGAAGGATAGAACACTCAAAGTTTGCAATTCCTATCCAAATTACTAAAGTGTCAGTATGTAACATAAAACATAACTTTCCATTGGCAAATTTAATTCAATACTCTAAACTCATAATATAGGATGAAGCTCTAATAGTTCAACATTATTACATAAAAGCATTTGATCGAACACCTAAGGATATCATGCATTCTAATAATCCTTTTGGTGGGAATGTGTTATCATGGTTGGTGATTTCCATCAAATACTTCTAATGATTTTGAAGGGAATACGAGTAATCATTATAAATGCATGCATTAGTTCTTCACAGTTATGGAATCATTGTACAATTTAACTTCATCTTCTTCAAATCATGATAAACAAAAGTTACCAACATTTTCCCAATGGTTGCTAGATATGGTGATGGAAAGTTAGGGGAACCACATGATGGTACAGTAGAGATAGAGATCTCTAATGATTTGTTGATATCCAATTTTAGAGATCCAAGGAAGCAACTGTTTCATCCACTTATCCGAACTTGCTTGAAAATCCATCCAATTCAGAGTATTTAAATGATAGAGCAATTCTTGCTCCTACGATTGAAAGTGTAATGAAATCAATGATTATATGTGCACATTGTTGCCTAATGAATCATTTGAGTATTTCAACTATGACTCTGTATGCAAATCTATGCAAGACAGTGATTGTTTTGAAGATTTGTATACTACTGAATTCTTAAATACTTAAATTGAAGGTTGGAACACTAGTAATGTCGAGAAATATTGACCAGGCATTTGATCTTTACAATGGGACCCAATTACGTATTAGTCATACAGGGAAAAGTGTTATTGAAGGCATTACATTAAATGTGTTACATAAAAATCAAAAGGTTTTAATCCATAGAATGAATATAAATCCTTTAAAAAGTATATAGTTGTTTCATAAGCAACGAAAATGATTCTCAATAATTTTCATTTGCAATGACCATCAATAAAAGGCAAGGCCAAACATTGTGAGATGTTCGATTATACTTATCAAAGCCCATTTTTATACATGGTCAACTATATGTTGCTTTGTCAAGAGTTAAAAGCATAGATGGGCTAAAAATTCTCATGCATGATGTTAGTACCATTAGAAAGTCCACTGTTACAAATGTTGTTTACAAGGAGATATTTAGGAATTTGATGTAATTTGTTGTTGGATGAATGTCATTGTTGCTGTAATATATTAATTCTTGAATTTATTTTACATATAGTAATTTAGTGATGTCTGTGTTATATCTTTGGAATTAAAATATTGAGGATTTTCATGTTGTTTATAAAAAAATAATTATCATGAGTAGATGAATAAATTTGAAAGTTTTAGTTAAACATAAAAAGAAATAATTAGAGATATTTAGATGAATTATATTCATTGAAAGATAAAAATATGTGATTATTTAATGCTGTATAGGGTAGTAAAAGCTAGCTTTAATTATATTTGAAAGGCTTTACAAATTTTAAAAAAACATTTATTACATCCTTGTCAAATTGTTTCACATAATAAAATAACTATTTATTTTCACTAGACAAATATATTTCATTAATATATAGATAATTTAGTCCTTTCTTTAATTTCAAACATAATTATTATGATGAACTAATTTTTATAAATTATGCAAATTGGTTATTTTCTTCAATATTTGAAAATGGAAGAAGTAATATATGGTATATAGTCTTTTGAATACTATATAAAGTAAATTGGCCCAATGGTCATGAAAAATATAATTTTCATAAATTATGGATGATGTTTTTAAATATTTTGAAATATGGCCCATTTATAAAATTAATTAGATGTGATTTTTCCTTTTTATTGTAGAACAAATATATTATTAAAACGCTTTGCATGAACTAATCCACGAAGATATCTCCAATAACTAATGAAATAATTTTAACCTTTAATTAACAAAATCAAATCCCTACATACACATCCATAATATCTCTCCCCTTTCACAATCATTCCTTCCCTTTCTTGGTAGGTGGAAAAATTAAGATGATATTCATATATTGCTTTCATGTTATCCTAACAAGTGCATTCTTCTATGAAAGACGTCCCAACATGAGTAGTTCAATTTGTATATATGCAAATAAGTATCATTGCTAAGCTTCCTTGCACGAAATGTAAACCCATAAATTTCATTGCCTAGGGGCATTTGATTTTTTGTGATAAATTAAAATATCTAGAATTTTTTACAGATTGTGTTTGATCTGCTTTGGACAAATAATTATTTTTTTTCGTGTTTCTGATCCATGATAGTATATTAGTGATATGAAATTGTATATCACTGATAAATCATATTAGTGAAAACTTATCAACACCATTTGATGTTGTAGATATGGGATAATTAATCTCGTCATTTCTTATTATGAAAAATTAGATTTATTAGTTTAGGTACTTGATTTCTGTGATAAGCTAAGACATCCATAATTTTTCATAGATTGTGTTTGATCTGTTTTAGACAAATATTTTTTTCATGTTTTTGATCCACGATAGTATATCAGTGATATACAATTATATATCATTAATAAACTATATCAGTAAAAGCTTATCAACACCAGTTAATTTTGTAAATATGAGAATATTTAATCTTGTCATTTTTTTTGTTTTTTTAAGAGGATCAAATGAAGCTCTCTTCCGTCTTTAGTATTTGAAAGAAGGTTTTTGTCCAAGAAAATGTTTGAAAGAAGGTATATTATTTGTAAAGAGGGTAGTTTTGTTATATAAAGTTTAACTAAATATTAAAATGACCATAATGCAAAACATAACAAATACTAGACTGTTTATTAGATTTGATTTTATAAAATTGTTTATATATACAAAAGTTCCTACTACATATAAGTTATCTTTTATAAACAAATTAATAGTTCTTTTTATAAATTACATTATATAAAAATAAATCATCAATTATTTTATTTTAAATTTATCTTTTTGTAAGTTGCCACGACTATAGTAAAATGCATTTAATAATAAGTGTAAATTGAAAAAAGAATTCAAATAATATAAATAATTTGATTACCTCCTTTTGATTTGATGATGTCTATGTCTAGAGGTAATATTGTTCATGTTGACGGTTTAGTGACTTTAATAATATCGAATGATATCTTTTACAAAGTAGGTGAATTTGAAAAATATGTCACTGTATTTATGATTTATTCATTAATAATATAATTTGTTAAAGTCTTTATATTTATATACAAATTATTATTTTATTATATATATTGAATGAACAAAATATAAAATAAAATATTCTCTAGAAGGAAAAAGAGAAACCAGTTTTATTAAAGAAGAGAAGAGGTAAACCTGTCATTAATGGTAGAGCCATAGTGGTGAACCTGTCATTTTGTAGCCTATTAAGAAGAGGACTTTGTAGGCCTTTTTTTTTTTCCCTCCTCCTGTTGGATATATTGGGTTAGATCATTTTGGGCTGTTGTCCAAAAACTTGATTGGTCACACTTATTGGATCACGTAGCCTAACTTTTATTTTATATATAAAAAAATCTTATTTATAGACCCTTATGTATTATTTAATTTTTAGATTTATTTTGGTATCATCGATTTCAAAGTTTGTACTTGAATATTTATAATCTTCCAAAATTTTGAACAACTCCTATGACCAAAAAAATATATTTTGATTGGCAACCTTTTTTAAGGTTTTTTTTGTCTAGTTTTTCAAATTAAATTAGTTTGGTTTTGCTGGGTTTACAAGTTATTAACTAATTCATTTAAAAGCTAATTTTGAGCATACCAAATTGGACTAATTGTCAATTCTCGATTGAATCAGCCAACTTGATCCGACTTTTAAAATTAAATTTTTTTATATCATTTTATTCTCTCAGAAACAATACTAAGATAACCTTTTGGAATAATTGAGATTGATGTTTTTCAAATCATGGATGACAAAGAATGAAATAAATCATTCACAAAAAATTATATGTGCTCTATAAGTAAGACTATAAGGGCTAAAAATCAAACTTTTGATCATTTATTTCATAAAATCTCTTATGATAGTAGTTTAATAATTTTTTATTACAGATTTTAAAGCACTATTTCCTCTCTTTCTTTGGTACAATTGTTTAATATATGGTATTATTAAGTTAGATTCAAGTATAATTGAATCTATACAGAGATATTTTGTTCAACATAATTTTTTCCTTTCACAAAAGATAAATCCTTAACTATACGTGAAAATGAAGACAACTATTATTGCAGAATTAAACTAACAAATAAATGATCCAATTGATTCTTCATTCAAATTCATTAGAATACATAGAAAACTAAAAGATAAAATTAATACCAACAGGGGTTGAAATTTAATAAAAGGGTTAGTCTTTTATAATATAGTGAATTAAGATTCAAAATTTTATTAGGAGAGGTTTTTACATTTAATACTTAACCATGCCTTGAAGGAAGAATTATGAATAATAAAAATAATAAAAGTATTATAATTTTTTTTTTGGTAAAAAATGATTGGAATATTTTACACGTTTCCTTTCTATTCTACAAACTAAGTAACTTGTACAATCACAACGGACACATGTCTTACTTTACGGAACTGCCATGAGAAGATGACATACTTCAAACATTTAGCTCAACTAATTGCTTTATTTAGTAATTTATACTTTATTTTTTAAAAAGATTTTATACAACTAATAATACTGGGTTAGTTGCATTTATTGTTTTTTTTTTTTTGGCCAGTAGCCCCAATGCTACAACGGCCTTTCCTTTTTTTTTTCCCCCCAAACTATAAATATAATCAAGTAAATATAGTATAGATAGTAGTTATCTAAGTCCTTTAAATGTATTCGATTCTTGAAAATGTATATAGAGAGTATCTGCTGAAAAATTAGTTTCATGGCTACTGATTGTAAGAATGTTATGTGAAACCAAAAAAAAATCTATAGATATGCATGTACATGTGGTTGTAATTATCTCTTTTAAAAACAAAAAAGAGCTTCATTAATCATAAATATTTTACAAGGAGGACAAAAAAATGAGAAGAAACGTTTCGTTTCAACATCTATCTACCCTTCTACATCAAGCTTGTGAATAATAAAAGATAGAGAGAATGGCTTTTAAAACTCACTTAAAGGAGGAATTGACAATGAAGCCTCATGAAATATTTGCTTGAAGTCATGTTTTAGGAATTGATTATAAAAAATTTGTAACTAAATCTCGCCTCTCATAGATAGAAGAAAAAGAAGAAAGTTTAGCCTCCAAAAAATAACCCTAGATCCATCAGTGGGAGGCGATAATTCAAGAAGTACATAATTATAATAAAATTTGATTCCATGATTTTTTTATTAACAAAAAAATTATTACCCATTGGGCAATTAATACACTTTAATAATATAATGAAAAGTATTAACTAAGAATAAAAACCAAGTTTCATGATAATAATAACAACTATTCCCTCTGTTTGTATTTGTAAGAGAAAAAAATTATATGATACATTTTAAGAAATCGGATAACTATATTAATTATGTCTGAAAATAAAAATTTTAACTATAATACCCTTTTCTAGTTGTGTTAGTTATGCGTTCATTAATTGTTTCTTATGATTATGAATGATAAACATATAAGTGGTAATTTAAAAAGTTTGTAATAAATACTTATTGAAAAATGTAATTTTACTTGTATAAAAAATAAATTAAAAGTAATAGTTTCTCCTATAAATAAAAATAGAGGAAGTAATATTATTTTAAGGAATGACAAGAAGACTTTATAAAATAGCAATTATCTTGTGGAAACTAACTTAAAACTAAATAACAAGTATACTATAAGGGACAACAACTTTGCTTTCAATTATCTATAACTACAAGTTAAAAATTAACAATTGCTATTGACAAGCATGGGCAATTAAAGCCGCATTGGAAAAGTCATTAGGTGTGTGTTTGGATAGCAAATAAAATCAAATTTTTAGCCTACAGTCAATTTTTTGAGCAAAATTATCCAAACACCACAAAAACGTAAAAATTGATTAATGAGGCAAAACACATGTTAATTTATAATCTATGAAAACCAGCTTTTAGCTTAAATTTTTCTACCGTTATTGCATTAATTCTTTGTCAGATATTCAGCTACCCATGTTGCCCTCCTTCATATGCTCTCTCTCTCTCTTTTTTTTGGATCTCTCATTTCTCTCATTCACGTGCAAATCTTTCTCTCATTTTTGATCTCCCATTTCTCTCATTCGGTCTTGAATTCATAGTTGGCTGTTGTCTCTTACCCTCACCGATCTATGGCCTCATTATGCCATTTTTTTGCCATTGTCCACCTAACCCCTAATGTAGTCACCGTCTATCATCCCCAATCTATAGCTAGAGGCAACGATCTTCGGCCATCAGCGATATGTGTGCAAATCTGTGGTCCTCGTATTGTGCAATCCTTGTGGCATTGTTGACCTCCATCCATTGTCTCAGAGTTACAGCTAGTGGTAGTGATCTCTTGCTATAATCGAAGAAGGCAGTAAGCTCCATCCGCATTCTCTTGACTCAATCTACTCGTCCGTCTCCGATCTACTCGTGGTCTATCGTGTTTGTCTCCTATCTCCTGTGATTTGTGTTTGATTGAAGTTTTGAATGGGCTCAAAGGTAAATGATCTTCTTCGACTATTTTTTTGGACAATCTTGGTCAGGCATAATGTTTGATCTTGGTTAGACTCTGCTTTCCTCTTCACTCTATTCTACATGCATGGATTTCTTCTCGCGATAGCTGGCTTAGTTTTGTGGTTTGAACCATTTACTGCTCTTTATTAGTTGAATTGAACCATTACTTCGGCCATTGCAATTTTTGTACACTTGCAAATAATAATGTGGGTGAAAACTAATTTTTCATGTTGTTTCTGTGCTAGTTTTGTGCCTAATTGAACTCTGTGCTGGATATGGGAGAACTATTAAAAGTTGATTTTAGCTATTGAAACCTGATTTTAGTCAAACGCTTGTACATTTGCAAATTATGGAAAAGCTGTCAAAAGTTGGTTTTGTGCCTAGTCGAACTCTGTGTTGGTTTTGGTCTATATGATCATTGATTATTGGAGATTTATTCTCAAACAGTATGTTTTGCATATATAGGGGTCATTTAGTCAAATTCTGTGCTGTTTCAATGTCTGTTGAATGTTGAATTTAGCTTCTCTAAAAATTGTCAAGTTTTTGTCACGTAATATTTTAATTACAATTCCTATAATTAACATGTTGGTTTTTTATATTCTCATACAATTAATTTTTATATATTATAATGAGTAATAATAAGTCAAAAGCTTCATGGGATCGAAGAAATACTAGAATATTTATTGACATTTGTGTGGACCAAGTTCAAAAATTGCAAAGAAATGGTGGTAGTTTTACCAAAGTAGGATGGCTCAGTATAATTTCTACCTTCTAAGAGGACTAGACAGAAATATGATAGACAACAATTCAAGAATAAGTGGGATAATATGAGAAAAGAGTGGGTACTGTGGGATAAGTTAGTTTTAAGCGAGACAGGATTGGGTTGGCATTATGCATACAATACTGTGGATGCTTTAAATGATTGGTGGGAGAAAAAGATATTGGTATGATGTTATTATGTGAGGCTTTATATTTATTCTATTTATTTGTGTATTCTGTAATATTATTGGTAACTTATGTGCAGGAAAATCCATTATACGAGCAATTCAGATATAAAGGATTACTATTTGCTAATAAATTAACTGAGTTGTTTTAAGGTTCCATTGCCAATGGACCTAGAGCATGGGTTCAAGTGGAGTTTTGCCTAACATTTACAATAAGAATGAAGGTGAGGACAAAGACATGTATCGGCTAGATATGGCAAATAAGGGTATTGATTTGGAGGAAGGTTCAGGAGATAGTGATGAGATCTTACGAACTACTGGAGTAAGTAGTGAATTTAATAGAGTAGTTCTGAATGCTTCTCAAGGAACCTTAAGTGGAGACAGTGATAAAAGGAAGAGGGGCGAAAGTAGTAATAGTAGAAAGAAGAATAAGTTACCTAGTACAAGTTAAATAGCAGATACAATGAGTGTGATAGCTTAGACAACAAAGGAAGAATCTCAACAGCCTAAGAAAACATCAATTCCTGAAGTCATGTCTATAGTCAAACAATGGAAAGAAGTTGCAACTGACAAACATTGGGTTTCACAATGCATGTCACTCTGCATGTCCTGAAAGGCTAGGGGTGATGTTTTTGATAATGAAGGATGATAAAGAGAGTGTTTTGGAGTGGTTGAGATATGAATGTTACAAAAATGGTTGATTATTAGGGTTTTAAAACTTGTTATGAGCATATTATCTTACTTAAAGAGTAGTCTAACATGTTTGTATTATATTATTAAATTTGACTTACGTAGCCTCTTGAACTACTTATGTACTTTTTATATATAGTAATGAAGTATTATAATGTTGTGGAAAAGTTATTGGTATTTCTATAGATGATTTATTTAGATATATCTATAATTGAAATTATGTGCATATATTATTTATGTGTTTGGCTATAAGTAGCAAAACATATGGAAGAGTTGTCTAAAAAAATGTTAAAGAGAACCCAAAAAGTTAGTCCTCTTATTGGGTTGCATGCAACAAAACATTTGTGCAAAGAGCCACAAAGAAATAATGAATATATAGGTCATTTTGTGGGTGAATGAAATTTTAGAGGGACATCCAGTTCGTTGCTATGAAATGCTTAGAATAAAACCACATGTGTTTCATTAATTATGTAGTGAATTGACATGGCATGGACTAAAAGACACTAGGTGAATGAGAGTACAGGAGATGATTGCAATTTTTTTAAATACAATTGGACATGGGTTGGGAAATAGGATGGCACAAGAAAGATTTCAACATTCAGGGGAGACTATTCACAGACATTTCTATAAAGTTTTAATGGCTTGGTCGAAAACTTGCAATGGAATATATCAAACTACAAGACAGGTCTTTTCATCATATATCAAACAAAATAGAAAATGATAAGCGATATTAGCCATTCTTCAAAAATGCCATTGGAGCAATTGATGGCACATATATTCCATGTGTAGTCCTTGCTAGTGAAAAATCAAAATATATTGGAAGAAAAGGAATCCCTACGCAAAATGTAATGGCTATGTGTGATTGAGACATATGCTTTACTTTTATCTTGGTTGGATAGAAGGGTACTGCACATGATGCTCGCATTTTTTAACGTGCTTTGACAACTTGATCCATGAACTTTCCACATTCTCCTTCAGGTATATTTGTTTGTTTGTTTGTTTAATTTATTTGTGTTATACTTTCCAACTTACAGACATTAATAGTAATCTTTTTTTACAAGGTAAATATTATTTGGTGGATGTCGGCTATCCAACACCAAATGGATATCTTGGTCCGTATAGATGGGAATGCTACCGTCTTCCTAATTTTAAAAGATCAATTGAATTTGCAAATAATAACAAAGTTTTTAATTATTTTCATTCAAGTTTACGGTGCACAATAGAAAGAACATTTGGAGTTTGGAAGAACAAGTTTGCAATTTTACATAACATCCCTAGCTATGACTATGATATACAAGTTCAAATCGTTATTGCATCAATGGCGATACATAATTTCATTAGAAGAGACTCTAACTCTGATTTTGATTTTATGCGTCATGAGAGGAAAGATTAGGAAGACCATGAGGATCGAGAAGACCATGACATTAATGAGTATTCATTTTTACCATCGTCCGTAACATCTTCTTCGTCAGCTATGACTAGTATTTGTGATATTATTAGGGATCAACTTGTATATTATCATTTTCATTAGTTGTTATCAAATTAATGTTTCATATTTAAGAATTTAATTTTCTTGTCTTTTATTGAATTTATTTTAACTAAGACATATTTAATTATTTATTTACATAAATTTGAATGTTAGTATTAATATAATTTAAATTTTTAATTAAGTATATATGTAGTTTAAATAATATATTTTACTTCTTAAATAAAATGTAACAACTTTAACAATATTAGATACAAATTTATCAATAATTTAATTTTAAAAAGAAATGTCCTTTATGGTAATTTATACAGCTAAAATTGATTCTAAAAAAATTATCCAAACATTTTCAGTTCTATTAAAATCAATTTTAGAAAAACAGCATCCAAACAGATTGTATTATAGCATAATCAATTATAATTAAAATTTATTACTTAATTAATTATTTTTATAATTTATTATACTCAACTGAAATTCAAATGGACATTAGATCATTTCATGAGACTTTGTTGTCATATCACCATGCCAGTGGGCCTTAAATGTTATTTTACCAAAAAGATGCCAAAATCTTTATCACAATAAGCGAGAATTCATGACTAAATAAATGAACACATTTATTTACAACCTAAAAGAAAATTTTAAAACCTACGACAAAAGTGAAATTCAACTTTATAGAATCAACCGATTAAATCTGGAACCAGTCTCAAGTCACACCCAAGTTCGATTCAATCTCATAAAAGAATGGCTCAATCTAAGAACCAGTCGAATTGATACATTGGTCCTATTATTTTTTGTTTTAATTTTTTAAATGTTAATTTATACTTCTAAACTACTATCCAAACATATCTTTACATAATAAACATTGAGAAATGAATAAAAATAAACAAATATGAAAAATATGTATGGAATTTGTATATATTTTAAAATTACAATAAGTACATATATTGGATGGAAACAATGGAACGTTGATGGATATTACTTTTTATTATGCATTTTTAAATTTTAAAAATTCAACATTATGTATTATAGCAACCGAGTTGATTAATTTTGGGAAGGATGCTCTGGGTAGAAGTAGAACCCAAGACCAGATGATTTGCCATTAGAAATTCATATTAGAAAAAATAAAATAAAACAATGGTATTTCCACAATTTCACATAAAATTTATTTAAAAAAAAAGGGATTTCAAACTTGAGAGGAATTTATGTATTTCCTCAGACTTTGAGGTGATCAGAATTTTTGGGAAGGACTTGATAGTGATTTCTCCTTTATTTTTTTTTACTTTTTTTCCTTTGTTTTTTTTTTGGGGCCTGGATAAGTTTTTTCCGTTCAAAGCAATATTGCTTGTAAAATCCGTCAATCTATTCTATAAAATTTACCAATCCTATTATTTCTTTTAAAATATTTTTTTTCTATATTTTACAATTAAATTAAAATTTAAAAATTAAATTATAATTATCACAACTACATGGACTAATTAATTTTTCCTACGTTTTAGGTTCTTAAGGACATCTCAATTTAAATTAAAAAAAAAAAAACAGATACCCAGTGGGTCCACTGTATTTCCAGTGGTAGCTGGAAAGAAGTAAGAACTGAAAACTAAACTAACCATTAGAGGAATTTTTCTGTACTCTCACAGTGCTGGCTCATTCGTACTCTGACCAATCAAAATATAGCAGCTCAACTAATTTTTCGGATCAGCTCTTCATGATAATTCGAATTTTATTTTATTTTTAAAATCTCCTACCTCATTTATTATTCTTTTTAAAAATAATATATTAAAATTTAATTATTATTATTAAAATAATTTATAAAAATATTTAATTAAAGTATAATTGAAAAAATTTAAATTTTTTCAAAAAATTAAGTTTTAAATAAATTTTGAGAATAATTATCCCTACCTTATATTATATTGAGAAGTATTAAAAGTTTTTAAAAATATTAAAAATAATATAAATTAAGCAGACAGCTGGAATTAAAATTGCACGAGTTGATCTGTTTTGTGTCTTGATTGGACGGAGTACAGATGAGCTTTACTCTTGGAAGTACACAAGAATTTCTTCTAACCATGGCTGCTCGAAATGAGCGCTAGGCCAACTTTCAACTCCCATCAATGAATGGTATGCGATTTTGGTTGGGACCTCGAACCTAACGAAGAAGCCTTCTATAGCTACAAAACCACATTTTGCTTCTTCGTTGATAAATTATGTCCCTTTTTTATAATAATACACCCAGATCTAGGAATTGCAGAAGCATCGCTTCGATTTTTGCTGTATTACTCTGAGGCGAATTTACTCAGGGTGAAGCAATTAGCAAGGTTTGTGTTTAGCTTTGGAGTTTCCTCACAGATTGGATTGACTTAATTGCTTCTTTCTCTTTCTTCTTTGGAGCCTCCGAAGATTGTTATTGCGTTAAAAGGGCCTCGACGCTGTTGGTTTTCTCCCCCTGTCTTCTTACCTATGGGCTTTGTACACTCTGTCCATCACATTAATAATACTCTTTCGCATATAATCTGAAAGATTTTTTCTTCTTCGTCTAATACTTTTCTTGTATCGGATTCTTCCTTGGTTTTGAGTATTGGTGTAAATGGCCAATGCATCTGGGTTCTTTACGGCTTCAGTTCCTAACCTGAGTGGGAGGGCTCAGCCTGCCATAGCCGTTAATCAATTTGGGGATTTCTCTTTTCAACGAATCTCGAAGCAAGTGTTCTGCCTTAGTGCCGTAGAAGGCGCTGAAAGGCATGCTTCAAGTGCTTCAAAGCCTTCGGAAGCTCGGATACCCAGGTCATTTTTATTTTCAATCCGTTTAGTAAATAATTGGTTTAGCTCTGCTTGGCATGATTATTTACTAGTTAGGTAGCCATTTTTTTGTTGGTAACTTCAACTAAAAATCTACGTCTTATATTCGCTTGCCGTATTTATAGCAATGTGATTAGAGTTTTCTATCGAGAGCTTGGTTCGTGAAAGTGATAGAACCTTTAATAGTATCCGACCGACTATTGATGTCTACTCGCAGGGTTTCCAGTTTTGTTGACCTTGGGCCTTTGAAATCTTACCATGGTTAGTATGGGTATAGATTGCGTGCTTCTTTTACTTCCATTAACACGTCTGAGCAACCATTTTTGGATTCGAAACTTAAAGTGTTATGAAAAAAGTAGCGAGAGGGTCAAATAATTCCAGTCTTAGGAAATTAGGAACATGGCTTAGGAACTGAAGAACAAACTTCTGAGAGCTATAAGTTAAATGCTATTTTTGACTACATAGCCTCGGATGAAAGTTCAAGATCGTAGAAGAAGAAAAGGGGGCGTGGCTTGTGATTTTTTTTTTTTTTTACACTTGTTGGTTATCCATATCTGTTCATGAACTTGTTTTGAATGGGATCTCTGGTTTGAAAAGCAAATTTGCTATTAGAATCTGCCTGTATCAAGTGGGGCAGATTGATCTCAATTACAACTATACTCTTCTATGCCTTCCTTTGATCTAGATATGCTTGAGTTGTGCGATGCTGAAATGCAATGTTTTTTGCGTCTCAAAACACATTCTAAACAATTCTTTTATCTTGCTTTGCTCTTCTTTCAGAAATCATTTCAAATTTAGCATTACAGAGTTGGAAGAGGTCAACCATTTTCAGCATTTTTTATTTATTTATAATACTTAAGTCGTGTTATATAGGTAAAATTGTGCCAAGTCTCAAAATATATAGAAAAGAAAGAAGAAATGAATAGAAGCATGCAACCATTTGCTCCTTATTGTTAATTTTCAATCCATTTGATTGGATTTCTTTTGACAAACAGATTTATAACCATAGCAAACTTTAACTTCTTTCCTCTAATCATGCGTTTGCATTTTATCATTTGACTATAAATTTCTTTGCTCTGATGGTATTTTTGAGTCCTCAAAACATTTGTAAAGAGACGCTGCCTAGTCTCATGTTGCAATGTGGAAGAATTTATTGAGCAGCAACATATTACGTTGTTAATAACTTATAATGAACTGGTTATGAGCCTCATTTTTCTTGGTCTACATACGTACATATAACCAGGAGGAACAGTCACATATTTATGCCATTTGGGATGATAATCACATTTCTGTAGTTGGTATTTTTTTTTTGACAATTTATGGAAATAATTAATGTCTTCATAGGCTTGTCAGTAAAGGCTGCAAGTTAGTTGGATGTGGTTCTGCTGTGCCAGCTCTTCAAATTTCCAATGATGACCTTGCCAAAATGGTTGATACTTCTGATGAATGGATAGCAACTCGCACGGGAATTCATAATCGACATGTTCTTTCAGGTTAGTCTCTTGTATTATGCCATTGCAATGGCATAGATTAGACAGCTAAAAAAGTTAGGTTACATTGCTGGCTTCTAGCTTAGGCTCTTGATGGCCAATTGGTCAGGGGATGTCTATCTGGAAATGGATATCTCAAATTTGTCCTTCTGTGAAGTGCTGGTTGATTTGTGGTGAAATTTATTTTTATGGTGCTTTATCAATTCATTAATGTTACATGAGATGATGCCAAGTATGTTAAATAACGACTCACTCAAAACCTTGTTTGAAGCTTTACCAAATGAGATGGCCCTTGTTTATGTTTGCTTGATGTGATACTTGCAGGTGAAGAGAGCTTAACAACCTTAGCTGCTGAAGCTTCTAGGGAAGCTCTTCTGATGGCAAAGGTTGATCCTGGTGATGTTGACCTAGTATTGATGTGCACATCTACCCCAGAGGATCTTTTTGGAAGTGCTCCTCAGGTATTGGTTCGGGATGTATCATTGAAATGCCTTTGTGCATGTTATGCGGGATTACATGCATTGTTAGCAGTGTTGAGAATCTGAATATATGTAGACAAGAAAATTGAACTTGGCTTCTTACCCCAAGATTTCTTATTAAGCTAAAATCTCACTTTGTGGACTTGAGGGAATGTAAGGACTATGCATTTATCATTTGTTTTGAATAAACTTTTAGAATGATGTTTGGAAAATTACTTATTCTTATAGATTTTTATGCTGTATTTATTTCATGATTTTTTAATTATTATAAATATTGACTTCACTTTAATTAAAGATTATTTCCCTATAAATGTAAGGACTGGCTTTAGGCAAGATTTTTATCATATCATAGAAGATTTTTTCCCTAGTAAATGCGGGCTACTTCTGTAACCACTTAACAACATGCTTGTAACTTATAAGTATGCTGCACTTTCCATAGTTTCTTTTTATGGCAATACTTTCCATAGATTGATTCCTTAGAAAACAATTGTGCGTTTGTGCCTTGATCGATTGTTTTGGCACCAGTTTTATCAATCAAGAGTTTCTTAGCTTTTACATTACTATTTAAAAATTGGACACTCCCTGGTTGTGATTGTACTTTTTTTTCTCATTAACATAGAAAAATAATCTTTGTTGTTTTACGGACACATTTTAAGTTACTATCATGATGTTTGAATGATTCCGGTATTGCGGATTCCCTCCTACAAATGATAGAATCTTTTTAGCTTTGCAAAAAGTATTTAAACAGCCTGCTGATACTGCTAAGGCTGTTTGTTTTTTGTTGTCATCATAATTGTCATTGTGACTTGCAGATTCAAAGACAACTTGGCTGCCAAAAAGCATTGGCTTATGACATCACTGCTGCATGCTGCATGTAGTGATTTTTGCTGGGTTTAATATCAGCTGCTTGTCACATCAGGGGTATGAATTAGTATTAATAAAGTCTTGATGACTGCTAAGTCTAATGAAACTCAAATCCTTTTCTTTGTGTGGGTACAGGGGGAGGATTTCAGAATGTTCTAATAATCGGGGCTGATGGTCTTTCAAGATTTGTTGACTGGTCGGACAGAGGGAGCTGTATTCTATTCGGGGATGCTGCTGGTGCGGTACTAGTACAGGTAACTGAATATCTTCCTGTCATCATATAGCATCAACTACAAATTTCAATTATCATTCTGGATCATGTTTTCTGGTTTATAAGACACTGGTTATTGTCTTCTCAGTACGTTCAGTCTTGGAGTAGCTTTAAAAAGCAGGGTTTGAAATTTCTTGTGGCGTAAACTTTAGAATGAAAGTAAACTGCTGTGATAATCCTTGATCTCCCAGTTCAAAATTGTAAATATAGTATTACCTAAATTCTGGCTTATGACTTCTGAGGCAAAGTCTGTTATCCCATATGCTTTTTGTGAACTGATATTTGTTTCTTATTGGTAGATGACATTGAACTTTCTTTAGAAGGATAAAAGCAAAAACTGGCAGTAAACTTGTATTGTTTTCCTCAGGAAGTAGAAGATATTTCAGCAAAGAATTTTTTATGGTTATGATCTGATGTTATGCGGCTTATGTTTACATTTCAGGCCTGCAACAGTGAGGAAGATGGTTTATTCAGTTTTGATGTGAATAGTGATGGCTCTGGTCAAAGGTATGTACTTTTCATATTCACGAATGAAAAGAGCTG
>NW_026555336.1:7482221-7596181 GCF_029017545.1 Prosopis cineraria | reverse complement strand
CTCCCAATTTGCACATTTCATTCATTTAAATGAAGTTTCAATGTTCCAATAATTGTTTGTTTTGATTTCTGTTTTTGAAAATTTTAATAAAACAAAGAGACAAGAGGTTACTTTATATATTTTCTTTTTTACATTTTTAATGTTTGGTCTCACATTAATAAGGGTAGGAAAAAAAAAGGTGCACTGTAGTGTTATATTGCTTGAAAAATTTTAATTTTTAAAGTAGAAATTGAAATTGGTACAAAAAATAGAATAAAATAATCTTTAGCAATTTGGGTATTTGGGCTCGCACAAATAAATCCAAAAATCAAAAGTGTTAAGGTTGAACTTAGGTATATGTACTTTTTTGCTTTTTATATGTGAAGATATTTTAGCCCAAATAATTTGATTCAAATTGAGCTCAACCCACCTAAATTATCACCTCTACTTATTAGATAAGATTCATGCATTATCATACTCATTTTAAGTTAATTCTTTTGAAGTCATTTTTTTTTAATTTATAATGTTCAAATTCTCTGTTCAAATGGGAATTGAATTGCATCTCAAC
This sequence comes from Prosopis cineraria, assembly GCF_029017545.1. Classification (NCBI taxonomy): domain Eukaryota; kingdom Viridiplantae; phylum Streptophyta; class Magnoliopsida; order Fabales; family Fabaceae; genus Prosopis; species Prosopis cineraria. Next base: position 7,595,634 of record NW_026555336.1, on the reverse strand, counting down.
TGCAAACAGAAATTCTTATTTGATTGCAAAGATGATGAGACAGTGACCTATCTATTCTTTAAGTATGCATATGTTCGTGCCATACATATGGCTTGGGTGCATCAGATATTCGATCAGAAGAGATTGCAAGTAGACCAGACTTCTCAAGGCTTCTTGAATCACTATCCACTCTAACAAAGGAAAATCAGAAGGAATCACTAAAGCATATTATTATTCTAATCAATTGAATTTGGAGGAAAAGGAACTTAGCCTTACATAGAGAGGTCATTATATTGCTGATCCCTCCTTGTTGATCCAAGAATTTTGAAATGGGAGAATTTTGGTTAAGGACCATGGAAAAGACTTAATTACTGGTGGATTTCAAAAAATTCTAAAACTTCAGTTCAATCTAGGGGAAAAAGGTCAAAATAATTTCAATGGTAAAAAATCAAAATACCCTTTACTTATTATGCAAAATTACTAGTTGTTAATTTTCTTAATTTACTTATTTATTTACCAATATTACTTGTAAATTACATCCATTTATTAGACAATCAGTAACATTAATTATTAATTTACTAATTTTATGTTAATTTACTAACATTAGTTGTAAATTACAAGACATGTTAGTAATTTATAGTTGATGTTTGTAAATTAACTAGTAAGGTTAGCAATTTAAACAACTAATACTGCTGCTTATGATTGAATAGCTAATGTCAATTCTTATATAATTATTGACATATCAACTCACGTAATTTGCAAATCATATTAGTAAAATAACAAGTGAAGTAAGAAAATCAACTACTAGTGATTCTACATAATAAGTAAAGGGTATTTTGGTCTTTTAACCATGAAAATTATTTTGACTTTTCTCTCTTGAACTGAACTGAAGTTTTAAAATTTTTAAGATCCACCGACAATTAAGTCTCCTTCATTGTCCTTAATTGAAATTCTCCCTTTAAAAATTCTATTCATTATCTGATTAAGTTGTGGTATTGGTCGAGTTTGTCTTCCTCCTCTCAATAGTAGCTCGACTATACCAACTAATGGCATTCAAAACTTGGATGGTCAATTTTGGCCTATAAAATCAAAACCAAAAACTTTTGTCAATGCAAGCTTTGCATCATATGGAAACACAGAGGTTTTATCATATTCTTGCCTTAGATGAGTTGTGATTTGGATTCAAACTTTCATCTTGGATTGTGGCCTTGAGCCGAAACCACTAACAATTATTACTAATCAACAATTATTTTTCAATATAAATGCATAGGTTATACTACAAAAAACTGACTTTTGGTAGTCTAAAAGTCGCTACTAAAAGTTTTTAATAGTGACTTTTGCTACCAAAGGGTTGCCATCAAATGTCTCGTCGCTAATGATTTTTAGCAATGACTATGTTTGTCATCGCCAAAAGTATGCATTCAACGGCGACAATTGTCGACTTGAAAAGTATTTCAGCATTAAAAATTCACCTTTGGTGGCCACTATGTTTGTCGCTGTCAAAAATCATTAACGATCAAACTTTTGGTGGCGAACCTTTGATGATAAAAAAATCATGGCTAAAAACCTTTAAGGGGAGACTTTTGGTAGCGACAAATAGGGCCACCAAAATTCTTTTTTTTTAACAAAAAAAAAGTTATCTTATGCCACGTCAATGTCTCCTCATGCTACATCAACTGATACCTTGTGCCATATCACTTGCCATGTGCGCACCTCCTCATGCCACAGCACGTGCCATGTTACCCCACCATGTCACCTGACAACTTGTGTCATGTTACCACCATGTGCCACGCCACATATTTATTGTGAAATAAGCCTAAGTCAAGATTTGAGCCCATAACCTCCGCGTCCTAAGCCTTAAATCCTCCTTTTTTGTCAATTGAACCAAAATACACCTCCAGTTATTATACACAAAATTAAATATATATTATTTAATAACATACACATATATCAAATAATTTATTATTAGAAATATATACATATATATTTTATTTTTATTTTCATGATAAGTTAATTTGTATGAGTGTGTGTGTGTGTGTATTATATTTTTTTAATAAAATATTATTTTTGTTGTAGAAAATATTATTTTGATAGGAAAATGAACTTAAAATGAAATAATTTTTAAATATTAAATAATTTTCTTATAAACGTTTTAACCATTTTTAAATTTTATTTTTATTTTTTAATGAAAATAATTAATTTTATAATTTATTTATAAGTATGTATTATATTAGTTTATGTTAAACATATATATCTTTGACATATTTCCATATTTTTCTCAAAATTAAGAAATAAATTATTACAGTTTTATCTTTTCCCAAGTTAAATGCTTCCCCTTCTTTTATTAAAATTAAATTTTATCTACAATTTTTAATTATCTTAAAAAATATTTTTAAAAAATTATTTTAATCATATAAATTTTGTTAATAGTTATTTTGAACCATTATTCTTTATTATCTTTGAGATAGAAAATGAGTGGACATGTGATAAACTAAAAGTAGATGCTAAACAAAAAAAATTAAATTAAAAATCTAAATGAATATTTCATAATTAAAATAGAAAAAAAATCTTATCTTGACTCGATTTAGACTAATTTGGATTTTCATTGAAATCTTTTTAACAAAGTCAATCTCAAAATAATAGAGAATATTTCTAATAACTTTACAATTTAAAATAAATAAACTCTAATAAGTTTATGCATAATTTCATCTATAATTCAAATATTAACATAAATTAAACAATCAAGTTTACAATTCTCATCCAATAATAATCTCAATAAATTTAACATTAACAAATTAAACAATTTGAGTAATTTGAAGAACAAGAATCGGATGAGGAAACACTAACATAGAATATCACCATACTTGACTCTTATTTTTCTTAATACTTGATGGTTTTTAATGATCAAGTAACAGTGCAACGTATATTACAACTAACTTTACTTGATGGTTAAAAATAGTCAAATAATTTTCATCTATTTTATTTGTTTCTTATTTTAAATAATTGTCAAATAAGGAGCATCTTATTTAAATAATCCTGTGGTAGTGAAAAGTAGAGCTCAACAAACAGAGTAGACACCATGTATATACCAAGCCAAGCATCAAGTGTGCAAAGTATCAAATAGTTTGCAATGCCATTTACATCTTACAACATCTATACAACTTTAAACATTCCAATACTATTTATGTATATGTATGTAAGTAAGTAAGTAAGTATTTATGTATAACTTAGCCTGATTATAATTTAAAGAAGTTTTTTGAAATAATTCATAAAAATTATAAAAAAAATAGTCCATGTATAATTTATATGTAACTTAGCTTAATTATGTATACTAGCTTAATAAGATCATTATTAAAAAATAAATTATAAAAATTTTTTTAAATGTAATGATTAAAATAAGATCATTATTAAAATAATAGCTTAACAAGATAATTATATTTAAAAGTAATCATTATTAATCTTATATATAATTTATTTCTCATTTTATATATAAATACCTTTAGTGACAACATATTTTATTGCTAAAAGTAATTATGTAAATTAATTTTTATAAAAATATTTTTTATTTTTTATGAAAATACTTTTGGCGACGATAACCTATCGCTATGAAAAGTAATATTACATAAATTATTTTTTATTTTTTAATTATGTTTTATGAAAATACTTGTAGCAATGACAAATTGCATGAATTATTCTTAATTTTTTAATCATTTTTTTATAAAAATATTTTTGGCAACAACAGTTTGTCATCATTAAAATAATTATATAAATTATTTTTAATTTTTTTAATTAATTTTTATGAAGATACTTTTGCCAAAAGTAATTGTATAAATTATTTTTAATTTTTAATTATTTTTTATAAAAATACTTTTGATGTTAATTACATAAATTATTTTTAAATTTTTTAATTATTTTAATTTTTAATTATTTTTTATAAAACTATTTTTTGCGGCAACAATTAAAGTGATTTTTAGCTCTAACTTTTAAGGGGCCTTTAAAAGTTGCTGCTAAAAATTTACTTTTGATAGTGATATTGAAGGTCAACTTTTAGCAAAAAATTTTAATTATTGCCGTTAAAAGTAAACCTTTGGTGATAATTTTTTTTATCATTACTAAAAGTCGCCATCAAAAATATTTTTTATTTTTTGGAGTATTAGTTGATGAAGACTTATTTGAGTTATTATCATTTTCCCCTTCTTGAAACAACTTTACTACTTATTTTTCTTTTTCCAATTTCCATGCACTTAAATCTCCGGTTGGAGGCTAATGTTATTTTGTTGTATTCCTTCATTTTATTTATTAAAATTGATTTGTTTTTTAAAAAAAATAATTGAATCCTTGCACTCTACTTAATCATTATTTGTTTTAAAATAATCCCTCACTTTTTTAGACAAGTGGAATATCACCATTTGTTATAATATATTCATTATTTCTTTTTTGCATCCATGAAAAATACACTTTGTTAATATTAGAGACTAATATCTTGTAGGGAGAATGGCAATAAGGGCCTTAAAAATAAATTTTATTACAATTTGAGCCTAAATGAATCTGATATTACTTTGTAGGCCTTAGGGCCATTATTGTTAATTTTGTTGAGACCAAAAGTACGATCTTGCTCTTTGTATGATTTGAATTCAGAACCTGCGTGAACCCTCAAAATAACAAAATAGATCATGCATGACACAACATTCACTATGCACAAGACGATATTCATACATGCTCAATAGAAAGTTTATGCATTTTAAGTATTTCACTAGCCTTGGTTTTAACAAAAATGACTAGATAGACCATGCATGACATAACATCCACTATACACAAGACAATGTCCATGCGTGCTCAACAAAAAATTTATGCATTTCCAGTATTTCACTAGCCTAAACTATAACAAAATGATGTTAGGCATATAATGCACGACATAACATTCAATATGCACAAGACGATGTCCACACATGCTTAATAGAAAGTTCATGCATTTCCAATATTAAGAAGGAAAATTACATCAGATATAAATAATTTCATATTGGTATTAGCCTAGATACTAAAACAAGTACCCATATAAAATTTGACACAATACTTTAAGTCTGATATATACAAAAAATTAGCCACTATATTCAAAATATCTAACATTTACTTCTCTATATACAAACAAAAAATATTTATGATTCCCAATTACCTAAAAAATATTATTTGGGAATGCTTCCATATACATAATTATAATTGCCTATGTACACCAAAGAAGTACAGTGTAACTACTACTTTCATGCTGGATTAGGATTTTTGCATGTCTTGTGACTATATCTGGCCTCCCCACATCTTGAACAATAATAAATTTTCTTATCTTGGAATACTCTATCCTCCTTATTTGTGGCCTTCTAGGAGGACAACTAATTAAAAACGGTTGCAAGAAAAGAAAATTTGTGATATATTCTTATCTGAAAGTCCATTTGATGCCAATTTACCATTATGCTAGGCTTAACAAACACTGAAATTAGGCAAATAATGCATAACATAATATTCACTATGCATAATATAAGATTCATTTATTCTCAACTAAAAATCCATACGATTCTACTTTATCAGTTGGCTAGACTTAACAAAATGTACAAGTAAGCAAACAATGCATAACACAATATCCACTATGCACAATATAAGATTCATATATTCTCAACCAAAAGTCCATACAATTCTACTCTATCAGCAGGGCTTAACAAAATGCACAAATAGGCAAACAATGTATAATACAATATCCACTATGCACAACACAAGATTTATATATTTTCAACTAAAAATCCATACAATTCTACTTTTTTAGTAGTAGGTTAGGCTTAATAAAATGTACAAGTAGGCAAAAAATCTATAATACAATATTTACTATGCACAATACAAGTTTCATATATTCTCAACTAAAAGTCTATATGATTCTAGTTTATTAGTAGGCTAGAATTAACAAAATACTCAAATTAGGCAAACAATGTACAACACAAAATTTACTGTGCACAACACAAGGTTCATATACTTTCAACTGAAAGTCCATACGATTTCAATTTATCAGTAGGCTAGGCTTAACAAAATGCTCAATTTAGGCAAACAATATACAACACAATATCCACTATGCACAACATAAGGTTTATATATTCTCAACTGAAAGTCCATGCGATTCCAGTTTGTCATTAGGTTAGGCTTAACAAAAAGCTCAACTTAGATAAACAATGTATAACACAATATCCACTATGCACAACACAAGGTTCATATATTCTCAATTGAAAGTCACATTGTTTTGAACTATCACAGATTTTGGGTTTTAGGTTCAAAACAAGGAGTACATTAGAGTTTCATGACTAAGTGCTAAATAGTCCTATTGTTTCATGACAAATGCACAAAACTTACGACAATATTATGTTTAGCTAAATTGTCCCATCAAGCATAAAAAAAATAATATGGACAATAAACAAGGCTTGCAAGATTTTTAAATAAGAGCATTCAAAATATCTTTCCTTAGCCAAAACTACCTTCGAATTAAAGCTTGCGAAGCTAGGTGGTTTCATGTTCATTGTGCATAGATAAAATCTGGATATGCTATTTGACTAAAACTAAAGAATACAATCTTATCGATAAAACATGTCAACTTTCAAAAATTAAAATGATGCAAACTATTGCAAGCTAATACAAAGCAAAGATTTATTGTCTATTAGTATAAAGCATAAGTTGAAAGAGGGAAAACTAGGTGTTAGCATTCTTTTCTGGTGATATGCGAAGTAAGGGAAAATGAGGGAGAGAAGTGAAGAGAATGCACAATAGGAGAGGAACAAGGAAGAAGAATGAATGGAGAGAAAGATCCCGACTAGCACAATCCTCCTCCAACAGTAGTAAGGGGCTGAGTTCCAGGAGTCACAGCAATCAACAACAATCAACAGCGACTCAATGCAAGGAAAGAGATGAAAAATCATGATCTGTGGTTGAAGTGTTAACAACCAAGATTTCTACACTCATCCACCCCGACGATGGTCAACAATGGCAAAGTGACAATTGAAAAAATAAGAAAGAAGAGATAAAATCTATTGCTTCAAGTCTTTCACATAGGTTTTTTGAATTCAAATCAAACAAAAGATAAAATTATATTTTTGATCTCAAGAAAATTAGCAATAAAGGCCCTAAGGCCTACAGAACAATATCGAATTCATTTAAACCTAAATTATAATAAAGTCTATTTTCAGGGCCATTAGTGTCATTTCCCCTATCTTTTAAGTCAAGGGTGAACATCTATCAATTCAGTTTAATGCTTCACTTAAATGCACATAATCAATCGACCAAACATAATGATCATTTGGATCAAATAAAATTAAATTTTAATGGTTTGGTTTGATTATTAATTCAGTTATTGAATTTTATAACGAACTACGTGGACTTATGTTGCATCTATTCTTTGGTCTGCTGTATTAAAAAAATAATATAATAGACATTGCAATCCACACACATAATGAGAATGATCCATTTTAATTTCTTACATACGCACGTGTGTAGTTATGCCAATAAAAGACATGTTACAACAAAAATCACCACAAAACACTTAAAAAATAGAAGAGAAAACAAAATATAAGATATGAATTACTTACTTCTTAAAAGTTTAAAAAGAAAGAAAATAAAATAAACTATATATATAAATTAATATAACATATATATATATATATATAGGCAAAAAAACTTTATAAATAATGCAGTTGGTTTGGTTTATTTAACTTTGAATTTACAAATCAAATCAAATTGATTAATCAAAATTTTATGAAAATAAAAAATTAATTTTAATCATATAATTGAATAGATTAAATCAAATAAACAAAACTGAATTTGATTCGATTCTGTGTTGTTCGCCTCTACACGGAGTATTATAGGACGAAGGGTAAGTTCTTTCTAATTAAGCTTGTTAGTTGTTAGTACACAAGCGCGGAACCCTATTTATAGCATTATTATTAATCAAATATATCACATGTTTTTCTACGAAGTTTATAAATTATATAATGTGAGATACGCATGTTGGTGATTTCTTTTGGCCAATATATATTTAATTATGCTATGAAAATGGGATGGAGAAAACATATCAACATAAAAAGCATGAAAATGTTTAAAATATTTCAAATTAAAATTGAATGACGATTTTTTTTTATTTATTATTATTATTATTATTATTTGAAGAGAGGCATCACTTAATGGCTGTGTTTGACTTTGACCATCTAGAAAGCAGAGACAAAAGTTAACACAGTGAAAGCAACTGAAACGACGTGCAAATAGATGCTAGAGAATATGCCCCCAAGCGTATTTTATATCTATAAATCCCATTCCTCATATAGAATTAATTGATTAATTAAAGACTCCAAAGGTGTTAATTTTACGTAATATTTGTTAACGTTGTATTTTTTTTATTTGATTTGGTATATAGATATTTGATTTTGATGATTTTTTTTACTATTTTTCCATGAGTAAAGAACTAAAGATGGGTCAGAGAATCAAAAGATAGAGTGCATTCCCCCTAAAATAAAGCAAATTGCAATCTCTAAAAGGGGAGATGAAGGGAAGATCTTCACACCTTTTTAAGGGCAGAAGCTAAAGGCGTCTTTTCTTCAGTTTCTTTCTTGGGAGAATGAAAAAAAAAATATTTCCAAAAATATATAAATAATAAAAAATACCATAAAATATAATAATTATTAAGTGGCCTCAAGCACTTGTATAGTATATGAGTTTTTGACAAAATAATAAATTTATGTCTAATTTAAGATTTGAAATGAAACATACAAAGAATAGTAACTGTTCACAAATAAGGAATCAAAACTTCTGTTAGACAAATAACCAAAATCTAATAATAAATTACAAGCATTTTTCTGTCATTTTTTTATCAGTAAAAAAACAACATATATGGAGAATAATAAGTACTTAAGAATATTCATTTAAGTATATTACTAAAATTTAATAGAAAAATACTAGTACTTTTCTATTTATGTTTTATTTGTTACTCCCTCCATTTTAAATTATAAGACACTTTTGAATGAGTTTCTCCGTTTTAAAGTATAAGATATTTTAGATAGATTAAGGTTTCATTAAATACACTAATTTTAATATTATTTTTTCTCTTTCTATAATTAATTTTCATCCCTTCTCTTTTCAATATATTAAATGATGGGTATTTTTATGAGTTTATATTTTTATTTTAGAAATATAAAGTTGTTAGGTGTATTTAATGTGGTTTATTTATGTGTAAAATTTTGTCTAAGAATGTCTTATAATTTAGAACAAAAGGAGTATTATATTTTAATTATTTATTAGAAGTTATCATTTCCTACTAAAACTAGTCACTGATCTCTTATATTATATTCAAATTTTAAATTAGGACAAATTAGTCATAAAAAATTCCTGTTGAATACTCCCAAAGTCTCACGTCCATGAAAGTAAGCAATAGCACACATAAATAATGATGTACACATGACTTTAAATTATATTAAAATTCATTTTTTAAAATATGATGACAAATCTATTAATTTATAACTAATTTCTAACGAATACATGTATCTTGTAAAGTTTACCGCCCAAAGTCTCACGTACATGAAAGTAAGCAAATTGCAATTGCAATAGGAGATTAAGGCAGATTCTCACATCTTTTGAAGATAGAGATAATAAAATAGTAATAATAATAATATACGTTTTCTGCACGAGCTAAGGGTCTTTTCTCTGCAGTTTCTTTGTCTTTTCTTTTAATTATTTCAAAAAATTGGTGGGAAGAACTATATATATAAGGTAAATATACCTCAATTCACAAATTTAATACACTTGAAGGACCTTAGTCTTTTATCTTAAATATATTTATTTCATAGTCCTTTTTAACAATTTTTTTTTATTATCCAGTGAACCGAACAGCTTTCTTGGCGTGTGTTTGGACACGAATGTTAATCAATTTTTTGAGTTAAAAATTGATTTTCCAATCACACTACCCCAACACCAATTAAACAAAAAAATCGATTTTGACCAAAAAAATCGATTAATTCACTAAGCTACAACACTTGGCTTCTGCGTTGAAATTATAAAAGCATGTGAAAAAATTACAAAAAAACTCAAGAAAAAATTTATAAAAAAAGTTTAAAACTTAATAAAAATAAAATCAAACTCTCTTCTCTTATATTTTTTTTAATAAAGTTCAAACTTTAAATCTTTAAAAAGTTATTAGTATAAATTCTTGTCAATCACCACCATCCACTTAACACTTGCTATAAAACTAATTTAAATAAAATATTAATTGTTAAAAAAAATTAATTTAATTTAATCTCAAATTGAGGGTCATCATAAAGATTTTTGCAAAGGTCAAAAGAGATAGAGAGAGATTTTACATTATTTCTTACATTGCTATATTTTTTATGTTGCCAAAATTTCTTGACAGTGCTTAACATTTTTATTAGATATGGCTCATATTTGTGATATCATTAGAAATTAATTTATATAGTATCATCTTCATTAGTTAGTAAAGTTGATGTTTGGTATTTAAAAATTAAATATTTTTCTTTTATTAAATTTATTTTAACTAAGATATATTGAGTTACTTATTTACGTAAATTTAAATATTAATATTAATATAATTTAAATTTTTTAATTAATTAGCTATATAATTTAAATAATATATTTTACTTCTTAAATAAAATGTAACAACTTTAATAATATTAAATACAAATTTATCAATAATTTAATTTTAAAGACAATGTCCTTTATAGTAATTTATACAGCTAAAATTGATTCTAAATAAATTATTCAAATATTTTCAATTATATTAAAATTAATTTTAAAAAAACTATATACAAACAAATTGTATTATAACATAATTAATTATGATTAAAAACCTACCATTTAATTAATTATTTTCATAATTTATTATATCCAACTAAAATCTAAACGGGCACTTAGCCTAACTAGGCTGCTAAAGAGAATAACATCTTTTTATCTTTAATGTATGGTTTAATTTTAATATAAGCCTTTAATATCCAAGAGATTCGAGTTTTATTAGTTGAATATTCTTTTATATATGTTGGGGAATAAAAATAGAAAAAATGATATTAAAATTATTTTAAATTATTTAAATAATATTTTATTCCTTTAAAATGTCATAATTCTCTTGAAATTCCTAAAAATGTTCTATCATTAAGGAATTAATATAAAAAACTAAATTACCCTTGATTGAAATAAAGATCACAAGTGTCAGAACAAATACTTGCGAATTACTGTTAAATTCTTGCAATTTTAGAAAGAAAAGTTGTGAATATTAGAATAAAACTTGTGAATGGTAATTGATATTTACAACACTTGATGAATATTATGATTTTAAATGTGAACTTATGAATTATTGTTAAATTTTTGCAAATTTCAAAAGAAAAGTTGTGAATTTTAAAACAAAATTTATAAATAGCAATTAATATTTGTAACACTTGAGAAATATAAAATTTTAAATGTGAACCTATGAATTTTTTTTAAGTCTTATGAATTTAAGAAGAAAAATTATAAATTTTAAAATAAAACTTATGAATGACAATTAATATTTGCAATACTTAAAAAATATTAGGATTTTAAATGTAAACTTAAAAATTATTATTGAATAATTGCAATTTTAGAAAAAAAATTGTGAATCACAGAACAAAACTTGCAAATTAAGAGTACGAAGTATCTATTTTGAGGCTTGAGATTTTTATTTCAATCAAGAGTAATTTCATCTTTTATATTAATTTCTTAATGATAGAAAATTTTTTAAATATTTTAAGAGAATTATAACATTTTAAGGGATTAAAATTCATTTATATAATTTAAAAAAATTATTTTTTTTATAAAAACAGGGGCACTTTTGTTTTTTCTTTATTTGGTAACTAAAATGGGTGCACTTTCGAATTTGATGTATTTTTTACCTTGCCCAACTCACAAGACGAGTCTAAAAGTTACTTGGTCAAAGTCAACAGCGAAGGATTCCCTGCAAATTGCAGTTTTTACGTTTCATTTTTCATGCACTTTTCTACACATAAAAAAATATATTTAAATCGAGACAAAAGAAAAATATTTTAGTGTAATTTTTAAGGTTAAGATATATTTTTATTTTTAAACTATTCTCTGAGAGCATCTAATATTTTAAATTATTTATTATAATAATTTATCCCCTAAGGTAATTAAAATATAGCAAATTTTCTTCTTAGATTAAATACTCCAATATTGATCGTTAAAAATGCTAATTGAAATTTAAATTTGATTAAAAATGTCAATGTTATATTGAATTAATCTAAGTTAAGGTGCATTTTGGCTCATGAATCATTCTTCAAGAAGTAGCAAATGTCCTAAACTATTTATATTATAATAACTTTGCCATTAAAGTAATTAAAATGTAGCATATTTTCAAAAATCATTGAATAACTCAAATAAATGTAGCATATTTTTATTGAAATACTTCTTTTAATTATGGGTGTTTGGCAAGAAGCCATGCAGGGTTTAATGATAAACTTCAAAGAGATAAAGAAGAATAATGTGAGAGTGCATTATTAGGTAGGACCTCTTTTTTTTCTCAGACTCAACATTCTCATCATCTTTAATTATCGCTTGCTTGTGCATTCTGTTGTCAATAAGCCCCACCTACCCGTTCCCCTATTATTAGTTCATAGTTTTTCTTACAGTTAAAAATGTTATCCTCCCTCCCTAATTTAATTCCAATAGTTCAGATGGGCTCAACTTATTTTTATTTTAATTAAACTGGATGAAGAAGGGCAAAAAATTAATTTTCTTGTGTTATTTAAGGATTTTCAAAAACATGGTACATTTTAATTACTTTAGGGGCTAAATTGCTATGACACAAATAGTTTAGGACACTGAATACTCCTCAAAAAATATTCAAGAAAAAAAGTGCACCTTAACTCAAATCTACTTTGCATAATAGGTAATATTTTTTATTAGATTTAAATTTTAGTCAGCATTGTTAACAGTCAATACTGGAGTATTTAACATCAATAGCAAATATACTACATTTTAATTACATTAGAAGTGAAATTACTATACCAAATAATTTACGACACTTGATGTTTTTTGGAGAATAATTCGCAAGTAAAAATGCACCTTAAACTTACTTTTTATGCCATATTTTTTGGAGAGATATGCATTTGCACATTGCTTAGTTGACGAGAGAAAATAGAAGGAAATAAAATGATGGGATAAAAAATGAAAAAGAAAAAAGTAAAGAGATGTAATTTTTTCACCATCTACTTGACTGACCAAAAGAAAATTGAGAGAAGGAAACATTTATTAATTTATATGAATAATAACAACTGTATTATTTATAAAAAATATTTAAATATAATAAAACCTAAAATTTTAAGGGAAAATTTTAAGAAAATCCATTGAAACATATAAATAACAATTAGATCCTTTAAAATGTCATAATTTCTCTGAAGTCATTGAATACCTTTCTAATATTAATGATTTTAGGTTAAATGATTAAATTTTTCCTTATTTAAAATAAAAATAATGGGTTTGGCTTTAGTTTTTCAATCACAATTTTTATTTAAGCAATCACAACTTATATTCTATAAATCACAAAAATTAAAAAAAAAAGCACAACTTTTCATATGAAATTTCTTTTATAATTAATAAATAAGTTTTAAAATAATTAGTCTCAATCACAACTTTTATTTAAGCAATCACGATTTTAATTCTATGAATCGTAAAAATTAAATCAAAAATTACAATTTCTCATGTGAATTTTTTTTTTATTATTCAAGTTTAAATTTTAAAAACAATTAATCATGAATTTTATTTAAGCAATCACATTTTTTATTATGTGTATCATAAGAATTGAATAAAAAATTATAACTTTCTATACGAAATTTCTTTTATCATTAAAATTCAAGTTCTGAAAATAGCCATTTATAACTTTTATTTAAACAATTACAATTTTTATTTTGTGAATTATAAGAATTTAATTACAAGGAATAATTTAATTATTTAATCTAAAATTATTAATTTTAGAAAGATATCTAGAGACTTCAGAGAAATTATAACATTTTAAAAGACTTAATTGTTAATTAAATATTTTAGTAGGATTCTATTGTCATTTCCCAAATTTTAACATATTTTTATATAATTCTTTTGGTAATAATATTTTTATATATTTTTTATTATATGTTTGTAATGGGATAAAAATATAATTGCAAATTTTTTATCTAATTTTAATTTTATATATAAAATTATTAAATGTAAAATACTAAAAATTTTAAACTACAACCAAATATAAGAATAAAAAAAAAAGAAATGTTAGGAGATGGGAAACCAAAAATGTCCATGTGGAAATTTGAAAATAGAAATTTTTTACTAAAATCTTCCCATTTTTAAAGAGAAAAATTAGAGTAAAAAAACATGTGAATTCACATGTTATTTTTTCATCAATTTCTTCTCTTTCTTATTTTTTTCCTTTGCCAAGAGGTGAAGAATGTGGGGAAAATGATAATAAAATCTTTTGAATTGTATAAAAAATAATTTGATCCTTAAAATGTTATAATTTTACTAAAATTTTTAGGGGCTTTTGTGTCAATAAATTTTAAATTTAAAAGATCATTTTATTTTTATTGATAAATTATGATTTCTTATTCCATTTTTGCTATTTTTTAAACAAAAGTTATTGTTTTTTAAATAAAAATTGTGAATTGAGTTTGTTATTTTGAGAACTTATTTTTCAATAATAGAAGTTACATTTGGTAGGTTGTAATTTCTTATTTAACTATTGTTATTCATAGAATAAAAATTTGTATTACTTAAAAAAATTGTGATTAGGGCTTTTTTTCAATAAAAGAAATTGCAATTGACCAGTTTTGATTTTTTGCTCAACTATTGTGATTTATAAAATAACAATTATTATTCTTTAAACAAAAATAATGATTGAGGCTTGTTATTTTTAATAAAAATAAAATAATTTTTTTAATTTAAAATTTATTGACATATAAATTTTTAAAAATTTTAATAAAATTATGACATTTAAAAAGACTAAATTATTATTTATGTAATTTATAAAAATTTTATTGTCATTTTTTTAAAATTGTAATTTTCCTTTCCCTATTTCCCCCGACTTTTCTCTCCCCCCCTAACTTTTCTTTGGCACTAAAGTATTTTTCCAACAGTTAAAAAAATAGTGAGGTATAATATCTAGAAGAATCCAAACATATATATAAGGACTTTATTTGGCGAGTAATGTAAATACGTCTACCAATATTCTTTAAACTGTGATACATGTTTCGACCTACCACGCCGAAATTCACAAAAATTTTAGTTTATGAAAAATTTATATTTTATTTTAACAATAAACATTGTAATGATCATTTTTGACAATATGACTCGTGGTTAAATAAAATATCATTAATTTAATCAATATTATAAAATTTAAAATATTAATTTCATGATAGAGAATTTTGTTAAGGTCTAAAGAGGTATTCCTATGCATAGATTTGAAAGCAACCCCTCAAATGAGCCACACTCATTCTCCACTTTGTTTTCCAACCATATCTATCTAAGATTTGAATCTGTATCATTCATATGAACACACACGCACATTGGCTTAATCCGTTTCCATGTCTATCTAAGATTTGAATCTATATCATTCATTTGAAAACACAAACACAGGCTCTCCATTTCTTATCATGTTTTCTTATAAACAAATAAGCACGTAGATTTTCTTATTTAAAGATGTGCTCATATTTAAATTTAATTGTACCTCAAATATGACTTACCTTTTTGTTGGTGCTAAAATCTAAATTTTGGCCCCCAAGCCCAATTATTTGGGCTAAAAATATTAATTTTAGCCTAATTTTATCAAAGTTTTTTAGAGAGAAGAATGTTGTGAAAAGGTTTAGTTAACTAATCACGCTTTAGCAAAGTGGAAGTGGATAAAATTTTGGAAAAAATTATAGCTGTTGGCCCTAAAAATTGGAGCATAGAGCTATGTAAAATTATCACTTTGTGCCTCTCAAAAGAAAAGCCACAATGCATATGGACCTCTCTCCAATCTCTTCAAAAGAGCCAATTTCAATCAACTCAAAACTATTTCAATCATTTCAATACCTGATTTGACCAAACTAGACACTTCGTCTTTCAAAAAATTTGACACGGTTCCCTTAAAACACCATACATCTAGGGGAGAATTGAGACTTTTTTAATAACTAATAAAGCATCGGCTCCTCGTAGAATAGTAGTAACAGTACAATAGCACTTTTTTCTTCAAGTTTTTCATCTTTTATTTTCTGTAATTTTGCTTATAACATTTTCAATATCATGTCTATTCTCACCATGAATTTTTTTTATTTTTCATCATTTTTAATTTTTCATTTCTTTTATTTTTAAACACTTGTATCCAAGGTTGTGGTAACAAGCCAGCCTTAAAACTCATCGTTTAATCCAACAATGAGGATTAAACTTATGAAACCCTCAAAACTTGTGAAACCCTCAAAACTTAATACCTCTTCTCCCTTTCTGTGCAGGAATGGATATCTTGGAATGTGCAAGTCAAGGCAGGCAACCTAAATATAAGAAGGATCCCTTGGCAGAAGCTGTTCACTCAAGTCTGTTGGAACATCTAGAAGGTGCGCTGCAAAAGGATTTTTTCTAAGGATATTATTCAGGACATTGACATTATCTTCTCTAGTACCTAGCAAGTTGTTAATGACATGAGGCTCCAATCAAAAGTTAACACTTTTACCCGTGAGGGGAGATGATTTGAAACACGTTGGAGACCTTCGGACACAAGTTGGATCCGTCTTGATGTTGATAGAGCTGTTAGTTCTAATAGAGCTGCATCCTGTGGCGGAATCATGCGTGATGACAAAGGTAATTGGATCAAGGGGTTCTCTAAATACCTTGGCTACCACTCCAGCACCACGGCTAAACTTTTAGCCATTCTCGAAGGACTCCAGTTTTGTTGGAACATGCGGGTTTCTAATATCAACATACATTCTGACTCTATGGAAGCCCTCTCGCTCATTCAGCATAATCTTTTTGACAATCATCCTCTCTCTGGAACTATCAATAAAATCAAAGACCTTGTTATGAGAGATTGGATCGTTACCTTCGACCACACTTTTAGGGAAGCGAACAGCTGTGCCGACTTTCTCGTTCACCAGACCTCTCAAGATAATTTAGATCTCATCATTTTTAATCATCTGCCGTCGGGATGCAGATCCCTCCTGGAATTTGATATGTTCTGATTTGTAACACCCCTGCATGGGTTTTTCGTGGCCTTGTATTAAAAAAAAAACTCATCGTTTAATTTCAAAAGTCAGATATATTGTACCTTTTGAGAACATGCCTGCACAGAACCACCTCCGTAGAGACCTTTAGTAATATAATACTTGTGCACAATTAAAAAAAATAAAAGCACCAACTGACATGTTCATCATGCTTTTACGCAGATTGTAACATGAATTTTTTCAATAACCTACCCGTGTATAATGTTTGATATGCAAAAAATATTTCTTAGGATGAAAACGAGTAATACAACTATTTTATTATATATATATATATATATTATATTTAAAAATATTTTTTCATGTACCAAACATTGTTTTTAAGATGTAAGGAGTTTTTGTTCTTATAACATACTTGATCTTGTTTTGCCTTGCATGTTTTCCACGGCCTTATATTCTGAAAAAAAAAATTATATAGATCCATTTGATGTATAAATTTTGAATAACACAGCTTATTGAATTCTATATAATATTTCATGATAAAAAGTCTAATTTATAATTATGGCAAAACACGATCGCGGATCAATTCAATTGTGTTTCCCCAATTGTTAGTACGGAATACGGAGAGGTTAATGCTGGGGACAAGAGTAGCTAGCGATGCAATTTCACATTTTGCCATGTGCAACATATATTGGTCATGTTAAATGAATCACGAAAAGTATATTGCAACATACTCCCTCTATTTTCTGCTCAAAAAAAAAAAAAACATACTCCCTCTATTAATATCCATATATAGCAAATTCATGTTTTTCTTTTTTTGGGCTTCCCTATTTTATATTCTTGGCAAAATTACCATGGTTATAATTTAGACATATACAGGTCATGTTTAATGAATTTGGAAAAAAAATTTAGGTAAGTTAAATTTTATGAATTTATTAAAATTATGACATGCTTACATCAGCTGGCGGTGGGGCCAAGGTTCCAAACCGGAGAGTGCAATTTAATTTAATTTAATAAAATTATAATTATTATTAATTAAAAATAATAATTGCACTAAAACTAAAATTATAATAACACAAAGAGATTTATCATCATTTTTCTTTTTGAAATACTATTGGTTGATATGGTTTTTTTATGTAAACATATTTTTTATATTTTATATAAATTATTAAAATATTATATATTTAATAAGCTTTTGAATCAAATATTTTTTTTACTTAATCATAAAGGTGTAAAATATTAAAAGTTGGGAACTAAACTAAATTTTATTAGTATATACCTCATTTAATTTTATTTATAAGTTACTTCTAACATGTTTTACTAAAATTAAGAAATTAATTTTGTTTTAAAATTTAGATCTCTACCTCTTAATAAAGACAAAAGGAATTATTTTTAATAGGCTTTCCTCACATCTAATATAGGTAAAAAAATAAAAATAAATATAAAAAAAATAAAATACCTTATAAACAAAATCAAAATGGATTGCATATCAATAGGACCACAGGAGTGTAGGTCATGTTTATATTGATACTCAATAACTCACAATAGAAGAAATTACAATTAAGGACAACTAAGCTTTCAATATTTTTCGAATCAAATAGAGGCAGTGACTCATAATTTTTTGTTAAAAAAATCAATAAAAGATCTTGTTTCTTAGTTCCATTCTTTAAGTTTGGAGCCCTTGGATATATCATTATTTTCCTATTGAGGTCCTTCCTTTTCTTTTTCACAAAATATATATAATATTTTTTATAAATCACATTATTTACCAGTGACGAATAAATAACCTTTTTTAGGCTCTGTGAAACACAGGGAAAAATGTATCCATTTTAAAAGTCAAAGGGGAAAAGAACCTAATCAACAGACTTTTTGCTGATAAAAAAAATTGTAAATGTTGGTTCTGAAGTGGGTACCAACGTACGAACTATATAGAATGGGGTTACGAATTTATAACGGAATTAGTATGGGACTTGTGATATTTTCCAAAAATATGTATCTTAATGTTTTGATATTTTTTTCTTGTTCTTCTATAGTTTTTTAATTAATTTTTAAATAGATTAAAAGTTATTTTTACCTATCAACTTTACTTCTAAGAACCCTAACTTAGTTATGAGTTAATTCTATCCCTTAACATTAAAATTTTTTTCATTTATCACTTTGATATTAACAACACTTAACGTCTATTAGTTATCAGTGAGTCTCACTATTTTTTTAATATTTTTATTTAATTAAAAATTATTTTTACCTCTTAACTTTTATTTAAAGAATCAATAGGCATTCTCAACTCAAATATTTTATAATAAAATAATATTAAAAATGTAATATGGGGTCTACCAATGGTAAGAAAATAATAAGATAATAAGAAAGGAAATCTTTAAAGTTGAAGATTAAAATTAATCTATAATTAAATTTAAAATCCTCAATAATCTTTTGAATGAAGTTAAGAGAAAAAAATAATCTTTAACTCTTTTTGAATTTATATTATACCCCTTCTAATTTATAATAATTCATCATTCTTCCTCTTCATTGATAGAACATTTAACAACTGAAGACAAATATAAAAAAATTGAACTATTTTATTTTCAATAATGACATATGAAAATGTCGTTCGTCTAAATATTTAGAGTTTAGAGTCCTCTTTGCCTTTTTAATTTTACCTTAAAAGTTATTGGAGATTTTAAACTCAACTATAAATTATTTTTGTTTTTTAACTTTAAATATTTTCTTCCTCATTGCCTTACCATTTTCTCACTGTTAATAGACCTCACATTACATTTTTAATATTTTTTTATAAAATATTTGAGTTAATGTTATCCACTAACCCTTTGAATAAGAATTGAGAAAAAAAATAACCCTTAATTTAATAAAAATATTTAAAAAATAATAAGACTTGTTAATTACTAATGGACAGTAAGTATTTTCAATGTCAAGACAATGAATGAATAAATCTTTAACGTGAAAGGATAAAATTGACCCATAATTTAAATTTTTTAGTGATTCTTCAAATAAAAATGACCCTTAATTCAAATATTTTTATTATAAAAATATGAAAAATATTTGTATAAAAAAATAAATATACATTATTATTTATTATTTGTAAATATTACCTCCTGTTATAAATTTTATTTTATTCATACATGTTTATGTAATATATTGCAATTTATACTTTGACCCGAAAAATATATATATTGACAATTCGTATTGGAGAAGAATGGAGCCACGTGATCCACCATTTGTTTTAACCTCTTCTTTTCTTTTTCTTTTTCTTTTTCTTTTTCTTTTTTATAGAATAACATTTAAGTCTAAACAAACGAAAAAATGTTGTCCTGTGTTCCCAAAGGAAAAAAAAAATAAAAAAATTAAAAAATTACTTGCAAATATAAGGGCTGCAAATCGGAATCCGTGTACAAATTGAGAGTTAGCTGAGAGATACTATCTCCCGTCTTTATTATAAGGGATATTTTAAAAGGAATGAATAATTCTTTGCCATAAGTCACTTGTAATAAGGCATTGCTTAAGTTTTCTGAAATTATATATTCCTATTTAAAATTATTAATTACACAAATATAATGCAAATATGAGAATTTTTCGTTTAATTAGGGATTTTCAAACATAATTAATGACTTTGATGAATTTGAAAATTAATATTTATAATTTTTTTTTTAAAAAATTGGCAATATCTAAATATCATTAATTCAATTATTTTTTTGTAACTCAATATTCTCTCAGTCCCAATTTATCACACACTTTTAGACCAGATTATGCATATTAAAAGTTTATCAATGGTATATTTAGATTAATATGGATTTGAATTTGAACTAAATTTTTTATTTAAATACCCAAAAATTTACTCCAAATATACTACAAATTATAATTTATTTGTAATTTTAAATTTTTTCTATATCCTAATTATTTAAAATTCTAATTACTTCAAAATACATTGATGATTCTTGTATACTTTCTCATCTCTAGTCAATTAAAAGTTAGAAATAAACCTATCATTTTTTTTATTCATTTAAAATTTTTAAAATTTTTTAAACTACTTAAATAAAAATTTTAAATACATGGCTTTTAAAAGTTAGAAATAAACCTATCATTTTTTTATTCATTTAAAATTTTTAAAATTTTTTAAACTATTTAAATAATTTTACAACCTCCTTATTTTTTTCAAAGCACAAATATAAATTTTCAAATATATCCTTCATATAATATAATTTTATTTGTGAAAAATTAGATAGGAAGGAAAAAATATACTGAAAAAAGAAAAGTAATATTATAACAAGTATAATTGATAAATATTTATTTTTATTAAAATATCTTATATTTTAAAACTGAAATATTTTTAAAAATATCTTATAAATTAATCCATAAGAGTATCATTCATTTTTTTTTCTTTGAAACCAATGATTTAAAAATGAAACCCATTCGAAAGGTCAGACCATCCGTTAGGCCCATTAACAACTTAGTTTTAAACTAAGAAATTGTTTAAAAAATTGGATTAAATTAGATTGCTTTGGATCGATATTTGAACTAAAAACTGAATCTAATTCTTAAAAACTGAATAACTCAAAAAATGACCTTTTTTTTGTTTTTAGAAAATAATTTATTTTTTTAATTATTTAATATTATATTGTATCATATAATTTGTTAAATCATGATAAAATTATAATATTTATTTTTATTTTTTAAGTTAAGTAATAATGTTATATTTATTTTTATATTTAAATTATTATATAAATATATAATTTTTTTAATTTAATTATTATATGATTGATTTAATTATTAATTTAACTCGGTTGAACTTAGCAATTGTGAACCACTAACTTTTTGGATCCAGTCAAATCTTAAAACTATTGTTTTAAAAAATAATAAATTGGCAAGGATACCTCGCTTTCTTAGTTATCGAAAAGATCTACCACTCAGTAACAGGGTCTGGATTCTTGTATGCAAACCATTGCTACAGAGTGCCCCCCTCTGCTATAAATATCGCCACTTTTCTTCTTCCTCTGTCTCTTCTATATGCTTAAGCTCTCATATATTCTATTTCGTCCTCTCTCTCTCTCTCTCTCACTCTCTCTAAATATTATATTCTCGCTTCTTGTGTTTCTTTCACCCTCAAATTGCTTCTCCTTTCACCCATAACACCCTTCTCTCTGACCATTACACAATGTCGGATTACAGAGACGAAGATCCTCGTATCCATGGCATCAGAACTAAGATTCGTGTCGTCCCCAATTTTCCCAAACCTGGTTTGTCCCTTGTTCTTGGTTCCTGTCCTGGTTCTGCATTTCTTTACCAGTCCTCTGTGTAGTGCTTATCAGTTTGTTCTTTCGAATTTTAGTTTCTCTCTCTAGCTCTGTTTTTCTTTTCTTTTGTTTCTTGTTTTTTTTTTAACCCTGTGCTTTGTTTTTCTTTCTGGTTTTCTTGTCAACAAACTTTGCTTGGTTTTATCTGCAATGGCAGGTATTATGTTCCAAGACATCACGACTCTATTGCTCGATCCGAAAGCCTTTAAGGACACTATCGATTTGTTCGTTGAAAGATATAGAGGCAAAAACATCTCTGTTGTTGCAGGTTAAAGAACAAGAACAACTCGATTTATCCTCTGTTGTTTTTTTCATTGTTATTATTGTCGTTATTTTTCCAGGCTGTGGGTAGGTTCAGTCATCACTGTAATTAAACTTGAAGGTTGGTAGGGTCCATGGTTGCCAGAAGAAATATGCAGACACACTCTAAAAACAAACACAAAGTTCAAGTTTTGTGTTGGTGGGTGAATTTTTTTTTTTTTTTTTGGGAGATGCCAGTCAGTAATCGAACTTGTGTCTCTAAGTTTACAAGCGCTGGAGTAAACCAGGAAAGCACTAAGAGAGACAGTAGGCAATGGAAGTGACTGTAGGTTTTGGGTTTGAGATTGATTCTTGGTTTGACTATGAGTTGTGCTTAGTGGGTTGTGTCATTGATTGCTTTCTGAAGTTTATATATTTGCCCCTTCCCAAATCAACTTGTGGAAAGTGGACCCCACCTCTCTCTCTCTCTCTCTATATATGTGTCTCTCTCTGTGCGCAAGTTTCAAATGGACCAGTTTTATTTGGCTCCATTATATTATGTGTCCCACATTTCACTGTTGAGGTGACTTCATCTACAGTGCCTCATTTATTTCCAGTTCTTGGGTTGATTCCCTTTTTTTCTTCTCTCTTTCTTGTTCTGATCTTACTCTTCAAATTCAAATCTTTTCTCTTCTTGCATTAGACTTAGAACATGTCTGGGTTTGAATCTGACATTGACGTGTTTGCATGCACGTGTCTCTCTTTCTTTGATAAAATTTTTTTTTTAAAAAAAGTCTCTCTTCTTGCTTGCAGCGTCCAATAACTTCCTTCCATTTTGATGGTTTTTGAAACGTTTCAGATGATATGTTACATCTTTCTATGTGCCTTTTGGGGATTTCTGATTTATGCGTACCTTATTAATTAATTACTAGCTGTTACCTGTTGGTATTTTTTGGTGATTACATTATAGCTAATAATTCAAGTTAAATTTGATGAGTCAACTCTAACCAGTTCAAAAAAAGTTATGACTAAACTTAGTTGTATGAATTTTGTTAAGAGAGCATGATGTTTTAAGAGGGACCTAAATATGTTCAATAGTTGAAATTTTTAGCTCTATATATATATATATGTAGAGTAAATAATTTTAGCTAAATCCAACGGATCAAGTCAAACCTAATCAAAAAAAAAAAGTTAGGACCAACTTGATTATATAAACTATTTTATAAGAGTAAAATACTTTAAATCTGATCCAAATAAATTCGGCTCAAATTGATCTCACATCGCTCGAATTACCAGCTTTAGATTGGATGCTGATTTGGCTGAAGTTTATTGCACTTGCTTCTTAATAAACACAATTTCATGATTAATATTCCATGTCTAGGCATGTAAGTTTTAGTTCAAGTATTTATATAAAGCAGTTTCAGTTTGCTTTTCAAAAGCAATCAGAACTTGGTTTTTGTATGAATTCTAATCTCAGACATGTTTATTATTTTCAAATTTACTTCATGCAATTTGTGGGGTCCAAGATGAGAAGGACATTTAAAGGAATATAATGTTTTGTTATTTTTGAGGGTGTCATGTGTAGTGTTCGTTATCTATTTATATATATAAAAAAATGTATACTATTTATGAGTAAACAATAATATAACTCACATGAGATTCTATACAAAGTATGTTATGTTTTAGTCTGTAATAAATGTTAACAGGGTCACAAAATTTTGGCAGGAATAGAAGCTCGAGGATTTATATTTGGTCCTCCCATTGCTCTGGCAATAGGAGCCAAGTTTGTTCCCATGAGGAAACCCAAGAAGTTGCCTGGTACGTTATATATATAAATACACACGCAGAGAAAGATTTGTTGTTGATAAATTACAATGATATGGAACAATTCATATAATGGACTCTATTTAATAAGATAAGACTTCTTGTTATGATATGTGTTGGAGTAAAAGTATGGTGGTGGGATGGCAGGGAAAGTGATATCTCAAGATTATACATTAGAGTATGGAAGAGATCGTATGGAGATGCACGTCGGAGCTGTGGAGGTCGGCGAACGAGCTCTGGTGGTTGATGATTTGATTGCCACCGGTGGAACTCTCTGTGCCGCCATGGATTTGCTAGGTAAGTCCCATTCTCACATTCGGATTTCATTGAAGAGATAGTAAGAGTCCATCCCGATCGTCTGTTTGTGACCCGACCGGGGCCGGTCCACTGACAAATCGTCGGCTGAATGTGTTAAAGAAGTGTTAGTGGTTGTTGTGCAGAACGTGTGGGAGCTGAAGTGGTTGAATGTGCATGCGTGATTGAACTACCAGAATTGAAGGTACATTAAGTTATGTATGATATGTTTTGGTGGATTAATATTGATGGACTTGATTAATTAGTTAGTTAGTTAATTAATTAATGAGGTTAATTTTGTGCAGGGTCGTGAGAGATTGAATGGGAAGCCTTTGTATGTGTTGCTGGAGTATTATCCTGAAGCATGAGGAATCTTTGAGAGAGAATTAATTAAAGTCGTTTTTTTTTTTAATTCTGGATTATTCCATAATTAATTAAATTAAAATGCGTGGTTGTATATTAATCAGCCTGCCTGGTTGAGGGCTTGAGGCCTATGGTTTGTAGTACCAAAATCCAATTATTTTAAGAACAATCCTTTTGGGCTTTATCTTATGGTTCCTCTCTCTGTCCATATTTGCAAGCCCAAATCTTATAGTGTAGCTTCTTCCTTCCTTTTTTTTTTTTTTCTTTTTGTGTCCTCTGTTTTTTTAAGTTGAAAAAATCCGAATATTGTTGAGACCAAATGAGAGGATTTGTCATTGTAACCTTTTCATTCACAATATTCGAATGCATGATCTTGTTTAAGGGATTTACTTATCCCAAACATGACTTGGAAAAATGATGTATGAATCTTTATTCCTCAATCAAACATTTTTTTTTAGAAACAGATTTATAATAACAACCTTAGTCTCATCCAAATGGAACAATACCGAAAAGGTTATGAATACCTTCCTTATAAATAGTATATAGGTAGGGCTAGTAATTCAATTTAAATAAGTTTGAAGATATTTTAAGACTAAATTTAGTAAACTAGCAAAATTTTAAAAGTTCTCAAAAAAAAAAGGGGGGGTGCTAAACCCCATCAGGTAATATCTTGGCCCAAATAACAATTACTTTTTTAAAAAATATAATAGAGATATTAAATATTAATTGATTATTTAATTTTTCATTCATTTTATACTGAAAAATCATATGTTTGGAAATATTATTATAAATATTTTCTAAAAAAATTAAAATAATAATATTGTTATATTTTTATTATATTTAATCTATAGAATATCTTAAAATAACATTTAAATTGTATTTTAATCTTATTTTTAAATTTTAAAACCTAAAAATTTTTTAAAAAATATGAAACTTCTATGTCTTTAAGTATCCCGAAAAGTATATGAGCTTTTAAAAAGTTTAGACTTATTTGTGCCAATCAAAATTACTAGTTCTAAATATAAGTGAGAATAGAGTTGTAGAGGTTAAAACGTAGAAAATGAAAAGAAATGATTTTCATATCTAAAATTTAAATAACAAAATGACAAGGTTTGGAAGACAAGTATGTATGTATTTATTTTTTTAGTGTAAAAAAATTTGAATGAGTTGGATTCTGAAACTTATTAGGATCAAATCATGTCTCCAAACTTAAATTATTTATAAAAATATTTATAAATTATCCACTAATAAGGTTCTTGCATTGATAGCAAGATTTAATCTCACCACTTTATAAATTATAAATTAAATTTTTATCA
Organism: Prosopis cineraria; assembly: GCF_029017545.1. Taxonomy (NCBI): domain Eukaryota; kingdom Viridiplantae; phylum Streptophyta; class Magnoliopsida; order Fabales; family Fabaceae; genus Prosopis; species Prosopis cineraria. Next base: position 7,569,087 of record NW_026555336.1, on the reverse strand, counting down.
ATTGATGTAAATTTTTTTTTTTGGGCCTAACTTGTAATAGATTATAAGTCTAACTTTTGTTGATAATATATGTATATATGTATGTGAGGCTGAGACATAACAGAAATGCCATACTGGCTTGGTATGAGCAACCTAGGACAACGTGAAAGTCCTGAACAGGTGATAGCTTAATAAGATTGGGCCAAGAAACAAAAGGATTTGGCAGACGACACGAAAGTCCCTGAAAAGTAATAACTCAATAAGATTGGGCAAGATAAAAAAAAAAAAAAAAAAGAAAAAAAACAGAGAGAGATTTGGCAAACCATGTGGCCGCTGGCAGGTGGGAAGGAGGAGACACGTTTGCATTCGGTGATGAGCACCAAATGCTGATAAGGATAAGAAACAATCCTGATCTTTCATTTTCAACCTAAATTAATCCCTACCATTCATTTAAATTAATTTTTAAATATTTTTAATATTATATTTATTAACATAAAAATATAAAAAGTTTTAATATTAAATATGAATTATTTAAAGTATATTTAAATAGTTAATTTATAAAATTTATAAATTTTTAATATTAAATTAGTCATTTCAATTATATTTAAACTGTTTAAAGTTTATTTAAATTGAAAAATTATAAAAAAATTTAACATTAAATTGGACCATTAAATTAAATATGTACTGATTAGATCCGTAATGAATAGATTTATTAAAATTTTAAATTTTTTTACAGTTTTTATATTAATAAATAATAATATTAAAAATATTTAAAAATTAATTTAAATGAATGGTAGGAATTAATTTAAACTAAAATGCACAGCCAGAATTGCTTCTAGCTCTGATGAGCATGGTGATGAGCACGGAATATAAATCCAAGAGAAGATGAAGCCATTAGCTTCCTGTGAAAAAATTGAGCACCCTTGTTAAACTTATCAACTCCAATTTATATAAATGAAAAATATTTAAAATTTATTAATTTTTTTTCAAAACTTTAATAAATTGTTCATTCTGTCTCTATTAAATAAATAAATAAATATATATATATATATAATTAAAAATTTTACTTCTATTTAATACACATATTTTTAATGATATATTTAGAAAATATTGTCATAAAGTTGCTCCCTATAAGGGAAATTATTTTGAGAAACCAATATTAATTTACAGACCAAATACAAGCTTAACGAGTGACTATGGACACCAAGTTTATGTCTTTGCACGCCTATAATCTTACAAACCAAGACCAAACTCTAGGAGCCTATATGTTTATTATTCTTAAAAATTAATTTTTTACTTTAATATTTTTAAAACAAAAACTTGCTTGGATAATGGTTTTATAATTTTTGTTTTAAAAACTATTTTTATTTTTTTAAATACAAAAAAACCAAAATAAGTTTTAGCTGTTTTTGTTCCTTCGTTCCCAATATTTTTATCATACCGAACAACTCATCTCATTTGAGTCATTTTTTTCTATCAAATTTGCCTCTAGTGCAGGGGAGTTCATCTTCTTGCTAGTGTTGCTGCCTTCCTTCTCGTTGGCATTGCCTTAGACAGTTTGCTCTCCTTTCAACAAGTTTGTTACCCCAAGCCTATGATCTTGTATCCCAAACATATATAAGGTAATCCTTTCAACAAATCCTCACCTTGTACCCCTAACTTATCTTCTTGTACTCCAAACTATGATCTTGTATTTTAAGGCTCAAGCTTTATGACCTTACACACCAAACCATAGAAGTGCAAATTTCATAAAAATACAATCTATCATCATCAAAGTGATGGTCTAAAAGAAAATAATAACATAAATAATAAATTGTTCATATCATAAGCGACATTTTGAAAGGCTAATTATAATGTGTCAAGTTATAGGTTTAAGATGCAAGGTCATATAAAAAGTGATAAGAGATTTTCTAAAACCTTTTTGTGTCCTAAATATAAAAAGTTGTTAACATATTTTTAATGAATAGATTATTATACTCTTATTAAATTGAGATGAGAAAAAGATAAACACTCTCATTAATTTATTTTGAAAAAAGATATTTACTTTTTATTTATAATAATTAAGAACAAAATTAAAATATTGTTATGTTTTTAACTAGATAATCAACTTTTATTGATTTACTTAATTCCATTAAAAACATTTTATGTATAGATACAGAAGGAGTATCCCACACGTAAAAAAAAAAAGAAATAAAATAGGCACACATGACATGTTAATTAAAAACATCTTATATATACATATTGCTAATTGTGAACCAATACAAACATGTTAATTAAGCAAGATAAAAAGAAATTTCCAATTAGCATTTATCATCCAAAATTTCTCACAGTAATAGCCAAACCAAAAAAGAAAAAATAATCGTGTTGATGACATTTAAAATCCATGCAAAAAGAGGTTCAAGACCTCCACCACATACATACAACTCCATTGTTTTTTTGCCCCCCTCAAACGAAAAACATCAAAATAGGAAGGTAAGGGTAAGAAATTTAGAAACGGTAAATATTTCTTTCCTTTTTTACAATTTATAGATAATAAGAAAACAGGGCAAAACGGCACGCGAATCAAATACTAACATCTCGCCCTTCTCCCCACTCACTGAGTCGTACCCGACTCGCCCATCCAACAGCGAGTCCATGAACCCTACTTGCTTCGACACCCGACCCGATATGACCCGGCACACCAGCATCGCTTTCCGTCCCCTCCCTCCGCCTGCGTTCTCATGGGCCCCGCCGCTGCCGGCGAATGTGCAGATTGCCGTTCCTTTTCCGCCGGGAAACGACCACCCACAACCTCCTCCGCCGCCTCCTCCCGTAACGTAGGGTCCACCGCCCGAAGCCGGACCCAAGCAATGAAACCGCATCATCTCATTCCCGTCCGCCACGCACCGCGCATTCTCCTCCTCCCAATTACTCCCTTCCGCCGGACCGCCGGAGCCGGCTCGAGCCTTCGCTTTCACCGCCTCGCGATACTCCTCGAACCGCGCCACCGTTTTGGATCCATTCTGAACCTTGAAAATCATCTCCATCCGACCCGAAAATGCCTTCGAACCCCAACTACTATGGAAGATAATCTCAACCACATTCCTCGATGGATGTCCCACAGGAAGCTCCTTCAGGGATGGGAAAAACGATTCCGGCGCACGCGCAGGGCGCGTGGAAGTGCTACTACGTGACCGATTTACAAGGGTAGGATTAACGGGAGACTCAGGCTTCGTTGCTCGCTGTGGGTATCTCGAACTGGGATGCTTCTCAAGGTGGTGTTTGGGTTTGGGAATATTTCTGCGTTTAGGCTTAGAAGTGTTATCAATGACGACGTCTTTGATACTCTGAACACTCTGTCTGCAACCAGAACTTGGTATGAGGATTCTGGGGCTTGGGTGGAAAACGTCTTCAAAGGCTCTCGATTTACAGTGCAACGACTTAACCCATCCGCTCGCCATAAGAAAACGGAGCTCAGCGACGGAGCAAAAAAGCGCGAAAGCCAAACACAGCCGTAGTCTCTCTCTCTCTCTCTAAAGATTTCGGAGGGAAGAAGAAGCTGCGTTTTGTTGGTCCAGAGGTCTAACAGAAAAGGAAAGCTGTGGGTGTGGTGGTGAGAGCGGACAAGAACATGAATGGCGATAATAAATGGATTTTACCGCTTTTAGGATATGAAATTACTGTAATGCCCTTGTGATGACTTTGGGGTTAAAGTCTCCTTGTCTTCTTCGCTTGGGTTGGACTGATAAAAACAAATTCCATTGATTAGGGAAAACAAAAGGTTATGATTCCTCAGTTTCATGTCCAGTGTGCTAGTCCGAATACTGTGTTTCGCGGTTACAGATTTGTCTCATTTACCACATTGTAACGTTAATTTTCATTTAATTCATTCTGAGTGAAAGAAAATTACGTTTCTATTCCTGTACCTCACAAATTATGCTACCTTAGCCATATCAAGTTGTTTGAATCAGTGTATTGCTCGATGGCCCAAAAAAAAAAAAAAGAATAAGTGTATTGTTCAGTTTGTTGAATTAAAATTTTTTATTTATAATTAGTCTGACTATAGTTTTAACCATGATATTAACAATGTCTGGAATCCTTTAGTTATCAGAAATATTTTTACTACCTTGCTATTAACAAAAAGAATTTTAAGTTAATTAAGAAGCATTCTTCTATTCTTATTACAAGATACTTTCTAAAAGAAATTGATAATTCTTAATAAAAGATATTTAATATAATATTAATTATAATTTTTTAATATTATTCCATTTAAATTTATTAACTCTAAGCGATAAGGTAATACACATTTAAAATTTTTTATTTAAATATAGAATTGTAAACTTATTCTTTTTTGACAAAACCAATGATCAATTGTATCTTTTAAGTTCTGATAAAATAATTAGATGTGCTTAATAATAATAATAAAGGATTAAAGGAAATATTTCTTTAATTTATTAGGACTCGATTATGTGGAGTGGGAAGTCCAAAATAAATCTTTTTTTTTTATTTTTACGTTTTCTTGGGGTTTTTTTAGATTAGTTGATTGAGGCGAGCTGGTAATTATTAGAGAGTGCAGTTAATTTTGTCATAAAAGCGTTACACTTGCCATCTAACTATTTAATGGTGGATGAAATTACTCTATTTGCTGCTTGAAATTAAAGCAACCGCTAATAATAATTTCCACGTTGCATCTTCTGGTTGAAGATTCAATGGAATAATAAGTATTTTTTCTATCTCAAATTATAAATGTTTTAAAATAAAATTTATATATCAATAAATTTCATTCCATATACTTAATAATTTTATCTTTTCAAAATAAAAATATAAAATTTTAAAAATATTCATCATTTTAATACATTAAAGAGAGAAATGATGAAAATTAATTATAGAAAGAAAAAAGATAATATTAAAATTAATGTATTTAATAAAATATTAAAATTAATTATATTTTGGAATGATTTTTTTTTAAAATGTCATATAATTTGGGCCAAAGCTAGTAATTACTAGTAAAAATTTAATAACACACACGATCTGTTTTGCCTATTTTCTCAACCGCACAACAACTAACCGTCTCAAAAAAGGCTTGGGGTCAACGAGTTTGACCCTTCGTCAAAACAAAAATTATTGTTAATACAGTTATGATGTGAATGTGATGGAGTAATAATTTATAATTTAGGCCCTTCACAAGGCATATTTAGTGGGGGCAAAATCATGGTCATGATTTTAAGTGATATTAATTATTTTCTTTTCATCTAACTCTTTCACAATTTTTTATAGATATAATATTTCTTATATCTTAAATTATAAGATATTTTTAGATAAAATTTACATACCAATAAACCTCACTAAATACATTTAATAACCTTATCTTTTCAAGACAAAAATATAAACTTTCAAAAATATCAATCATTTAATAAATTAAAAAAGAAGGATGAAAATTAATTATAGAGAGAAAGATAATATTAAAATTATGCATTTAATGAAACCTTAATCCACCCAATGTCTTATATTTTAGAATAAAGAAACTCCTTTAAAAATGTCCTATAATTTGAGACAGAGGAAGTAAAAATTTATATTAAAAAAATATTTCTAAAAGTTATACTCCCTCCTTTCAAAAATATAAGATATTTTTTAAAAGTTGAATATTAAAAAATATAATACATTTTTAATCTTTCGAGGTGTAATTATTATCTTTTTTAAAAAATGTCCCTATTGATAATGACTTTATATTTATTGTAAGGTATTTAATAGAGGTAAATATAAAAATATAGGGTTAGTTGAAAAGTAAGTAACTACTTTATTGAATGTGAGATTTGATTAAAAATGTTTTATATTTTTTAACGAAGGAGTAGTAAATTGAGAAATTTGTTTTTTTAGACTAATTTAAATTTAATTATTTCTCTTTGATTGTGGTATACTCTTTCTAATAATATTTATAAATCATTTCTAATATTTTTATTGTAATTGATAAAAGCCTTAAACTTTAATAACTTTATCTAAAAAATTAATAATTTTTTAACTTTATTTCAATTAAATATATATATATATACCTTAAAAATAAAATATTTTAGCATTTAATAACCTACCTAATATTTAATATGAGCAAAAGGATAAAGATGGACATAATAATTTTGAGGTATTTTACAAATAAGATCAAAATAAAGCTTTTTTTTATATTATAAATAAGACCAAAAAGTAGAAGTTAGATGTGACTTGTTTGTATATATATTACTCCTTTGGTCCTAGTTCAACAGATACTTTTAAAGGAAATTAGACATCAAAAAATATAAAAACACTTTGATATAAATAAGATTTCATTAATGATATTTTTTAATATTACCTTTTCCATTATATTCTCTCACTCTAATAATTTTTTTTTACTATGGAGTATTAAATGAACATTTTTGAAAGGTTTATACTTTTATTTTGAAAAAATAAGTTTGTAAAGTATTCTCCTTTGGTTATATTTATAGAGCAAAGAGAAAATATTTGTTTAGGTTCTATATAAAAGGCATCTCAATGATTATTACATGTATTTTTATCATTTTATCCCTATTAAATATTAAGAAAGTTATTAAATATTAGAATATTTTATTTTTAAAGTGTGTAGATTTAATAGGGGTAAAGTTCAAAATTTAATAATTTTTTAGACAAAGTTAATGAAGTTTAAAAATTGTCTTAGTTTTGATAAAAAAATGCTGAAAATAATTTATCAATAAGACTAGAGAAAATATTTAATAAGTTTTATCAATATACTTAGTATGCATGATTTTATTTAAAAATATCTTATAAATTGAGACAGTATTCATATTATAAATCATTTTTAAATTTTAATCTCCTCATCGGAATCAAGGAAGTGTGATTAACTTATTAAATCTAACTTAAAATTAAAATATAATTCCCAATTTTCCTCTATAAGAGAGCATAAATTTTAAAATAAAAGAAATTTAGAATATGCTACATTCTCTCTCACGGGAAATGAAGTGGTGGGAAAAAAACATAACATTCAAGCAGTCATGTGAAAAAAAATTAAAATATAATTAAATTTTCTTTTTATTAATTTATAAGAGAGATAAAATTGAAAATATTAGTTAATTATTTCCTTTATTAAAAAATATAAAATATTTTTAATTAAATCTTACTTTAATGAAGTAGTTATTGTCTTTAAAGTAACATAATCTTATATATATATATATATATATTCCTGTTTAATACTCCCTCCATTAAAAAATATAAAGTATCTTTAGTCAAATCACTCCAATAAAGTAGTTATTTATTTTTAAATTAACTCTATCTTTTTATATTTATTACTATTTAATAGGATCACCATAAAATAAATATAAAATAATTTATTCAATAGAAAACTTTTGAAAAAAAGTAATAATTATATTTTGAAAGTTTAAAAAGTATGAGTAAGATGTTTCACTTTAAAATAAATATAAATTAATTTATTTATTAGAGATATTTTTGTGAAAAAATAATTATTACACTTTAAAATATTAAAAATCTATTTTTTATTTTTAAATAGAGAGAGTAATAAAAATTCTTTTAAAAGGGCACTCTGAAATAGAGACAAAGAAAGTATCATAGAAGGACTACTTAAGGATATTTTTAAAAGAAAATGGAGGGTGAGGTGGGTATTTCACAGAACAAGAGGAGAAGTGAGAAGGTGGGAGGAATCTGTCATGGAAGTTTGAAGAAGTGAGGGAATGGAAAAGGAATAGAAAGTGGCAGGGATATAAATTAAAAGAAATATTATTAAATAGCACTAGAACCACAAAGTGAAACACGTAATTCAAACGACAACATGTCTTGCCTTCTACTTGCTGATATATGGAGTCATATATTACTATATTCGTAATTGTAATATTTTATTATGCCACTACCTGGAGCAGCAGAGCAGACAATTACATTGAGATAATAAAAGAATTATTTCAATGATACTTCCTCCTTCCTTTAATATTATATTGAAGAACATACAAATCAATAAAGTATCAAAATGTTTAACACAACACGTATTAATTATACAACATAAAGCTTACCTTTGAATTGGATTCAATTGAATTGAATTACAATTTTGTGTCACTAATGACAATGAAAATAAATACAAAACCAGGAAATTAAACCAAGGATGGGAACCAATAACGACAATGAATTGAATTAAATTGATACAGCAACTAATAACTTATTGGTAAAATGTAGTGTCCTTTGCCTATTCATACCATTTTTTGGACTTGATCACTTCACATCCTAACGAGTGGCGCCGGGACTCAAATTCTGCTCGAGATTGGTATGAAAAATAAGATATTAGAAAGCTTGTATTGTGCACAAGTATGAAGTTTAAAAAATGAGACTAGTCTTGGTTAAAGCCACAAGAACACGTGTGTGCACCAAACTATTTGATACTTGAAAATTGGTTGGCCTTGATTACAATGTTCTCCTCTCGTCTTTTATACATTTTTTAAAAATAATACTGTATTTTTTTAATTAATTTCATAATATATCATATTACTCTATTAATAACACATCTAAATTTAATTTATCCTTTGCGTTGTTTGTTATCCCTAATAAGAAATTTTGACACCAAATTTGCAGAAATTCCAATACACTGTTTAACTTGACTTAACTGCTTCAAACATAATAAAACTAGATTGATTATATATGAATTAATTCAAATTAATCATATTTCCAACCAAAAAAAAAAAACAAAGAGAAGCCAAGTTACAGTTTAAAAAGCTCAAATACAAAAAGAAAACATTGAATTCAGAAATAACTTGTAAGTTTCTGACAAGTAGATAACCTAAGACAGGTGTATGGAAATATGAACATATGATGGAGAGAGCACAAACGTGCATCTCAGTCTCAAAACACAACTGAAGAGAGATGCAAAGCAAATTCTTCAAAAAAAGGAAAAGAAAAGAAAAGAAAAGAGAAGAAAAGAAACAAGGAGAAGGAGCATAAAAGTGTAATTTTATATGTTTGGTCAAGTCAAGTGGAAAGCAGACTCAAATATAACACCTCATACAAGGCTATATTTTTAATTTTATTCATGCCACTCGCTTTCCAAGCTGAAATGAATACATGCTTAAATTAATAAGAATGATAGAAAGGCAAATTGAAGTGGGACGGTTGAAAAGTTAAAAGGAAAAGTTGGTAGGAACCTAAATATAATTAGCAAAGGAAAAGTTTTTCAAGTACTCCCACGTCAAAAATTAAAATTTTTTTTAATCAAATTATATTTTTAATATATTAGTTATCATTTTTATATATTTATCTTTATTTGATAGAGTATCTTATTTATAAATGAAATGTTGAGTATTAAGAGTATTTTTGAAAACATTAATCAATTACATATTGAAAAATTAAAAATACTTTATATTTTTTAACATTTAATTTTAAAAAAATGTTTTATATTTTTTAACTGATTGAATATATTAAGATTAAGTGAATTAAAGTTATAATTTAATTCACTTGAAGGACCATGGTCATTTCTTTCAAATACATTAACCACATGGTCCTTCCTACCAAATTTTTCAAATTGAAAAGGGAGTGAGATGATGAGTCAAGAGAAAGAGAGGGAGCAAATCTAAGAAAATAGATATTGGAAGGTATAATAATAAGAGAGGAAGGTGGCTTTGCTTCTCCATAAATCATCATTTTGTTTGTGTTGTTATGATAAAGGGCACATCTTGAACATCTAATTATGAGTCCTACCAATGTGGTTGTTTGATTATGACCCTTCTCTCACCCCCCCTCCTTATCTCCCAAGTCTCCTTTCTTTTCACTCATTTCATGGATTTGGATTATGTGTCTCCTATGATATTGTCTACTTTTCTCTTACTTTTAATTATATTCTTCTATTAAAAGTTTATGATAAAACATTTTTCTTTTATGGTTCTAAATGTAAGTCCCTCTCTAAAAGTACCATCAGTTATTATTGTAAGTCATTATTTATATATTAGAGAGAGAATTAATCTACAAGTCTTTTTTGTTTTCTTCAACTTTAAATTAGGTTCTTATATTTTAATCAAGCTTTTATAGTTTGATTGATTAAATATATTAATTCTTAAAGATTAAAATTATTAATCAATAATTAATTTTTTCAAAACAAAAATACTTCTAAAATTTATAAAAAATTTGATCGAATATTTTGGCCAAAAAATAAAAAAAGAAAGTTTTATTTAATACAATGTCCAAATTTTTAATTAATTTTTTATGAAAAAAATCTATATATACATATAAATTATTTAGAAGATATAACCTAATTATAATAAATTTTGATTTATTAAAATTATATAATTTTCTAAATTTATATATTTTTAATTAAAAATAAAATTTCTCAATTTCATTTTTCAAAAGAAAAATTTTAAGAAATTTAACTTTCAAGGATAAATATATTTAATTAGTCAAACAATAAAAATTGATTAAAACAATATAAATTACAAGACTTTAATTCAAAATTGAAAAAAAAAAGCTATAAGAACTTGCAGATTAATTTTCTCAATATTATTCTAGAGCATTAGCTATTTTTCCTATATATCCCATAATTAATAAAGGGAAGAGTAGAAATTAATATGATGTTGGAATTCCATCCGGACAAAATATAAACCATTTTTTATCAGTCTTACTTGATTTAAAATATAAAGTATTTAATAGTTTAATTTATAATTATTTTTTCAAACTATACCCATACTTCATTTATTAATTTTTTTAAATAATGTATTGAAATTTCAATTGTTATTATTAAGAAACTTATCTAAAACATTTAGCAAGGGTATAATTAAAAAGATATAAATTTTTTTAAAAGATTAAAGTTTCACCTAATTTTTTTTGAGAACTATAAAATAGCAGTCAATATCCTATATTATCTATAAAGGTAATGTTAAAATTTAGTTGAATTCTATGACAAATATGGATCATTTACTTGCATTAAATTACTTTTATTAGCACATGCTAAGTAGTTAGAAATAACTTATATTTATAATTTAAAAATTATTTTCTCTAGTCTTATGTATTTTTTAATTTATAAAATATTTTTAAATAAAATCATGCATATTAATAAATCTTATTAAATATATTTTATAATTTTTTTAAAATAAAAATGTAAACTTTTAAAAATGCTTTTCATTTTAGTACTCAATTTATAAAAGAATATTAAACAAAGAGAGAGAATGTAATGAGAAAAGTAATATTAAAAAATATTATTAATAAAATTTTATTTTTATTAAAGTGTTTTATATTTTAGAATACTTAATTTTCTCAAAAAACATTTTACAAATTAGGACTAAGGAGTATTTATCATCTTTTCAAACACATTAGTGATAGTACTTAGTGGAACATTAATTGAATTTTTTAATTATCATTATTTCCAACTTCTTAATCATGTTTTTTTAAATATGGGTAAACTTATTTCTTTTACCTTCAAACCAATTTAATAGTTTAACTAAATTTCTTTAGTTTAAGTAAATAAATTATAAGTGGTATCATATCTAGGACTGCAAAAAATATTTTAAAAGATCCAAATCTATCAGAAACAGTTGATGGAGGTTGGCAATAAAGTACTCTCGGGATTTGTCATTGAAAATGGTGGTGGGCCCTACGTCAATAAGAAGCCATGTTTTTGCAAAAATAAAAAGAAGGATGATACCAAAGTGGTTGGGTAGAGGTCAGGGATCAGTGAGGTGGGCCAGATTGCAAAAGAACCCAAGAACGTGTTCTTTGAATTAAATGCCACGTATGCAGGAAGGGCCCACATTGGCCCATCTATTGTGTCTTCTTTTGCTTAAGACTTGTATCATGAATGCTTAGTAGTTTATTTTCATGCGCACACATACACGTTCCTTTCACCCTAAGTTATAAAATAGTTTTAAAAGATATCTTATGTATAAGACACTTTAATAAATTTTTTTAATAATATTATTATTTTAATATTAATCTTCATATTATATTCCCTCCTCAATTTTTTTACAAGTATTAGATAAAGAGTATTTTTTTAAAATTTATATTTTTGTTTTTTAAAAAATAAAGTTATAATATATATTTAATAAATTTTGATGATATATGTGATTTTATTTAAAAATATCTTATAAAATAACAAGAATATGTTTTAAATATATGCGTGCAGTGCAGTGCCTCTGTTCCATGTCTGTTATTTTTGCCTAGGATTATGGTATACAGATTAAGATATCTTTAATTAATGTAAAACTTGTGTCAGAAAGTTAGTTAAAATTATAAAAATTTTGATAGAAAATGGGCCGTATTAAATGAAAATAATTTTAATACACTCTTTTGGGGATTTTTTGAAAAAAATATTAGTTGCTCTAACAAATCCATAAAATGCTTTATGTATTAAAATCAAAGTTGTTAAACTCACGAGCTTAAGTAAACTCATGATATAAAATGTAAATTTATATTGCAAACTCAAATTGTAAAATTGTAAGAGTTTACCTTTATTTACAAATAGTTATTAAAATATGATTTTAATTTAATTTAAATATATTAAAAATATAAATCATTAAAGTTAAACTTATCTATGTTAATAAATTATCATATACAAAACATACAAATTTTAAAAGAGGTGGGGGTGCTTGTTTTCTATTTTTAATAATAATTTTTTATTTTTAAAAAAATTTAAAAATTTATTTATATAAGTGTTTTTCATTTAGTTGTTTTCAAAAAAGTTTTCAATTTTTTAAAAATAAAAAATAGAAATGACTTTAAGTTGTTTTTATTTTATTTTTTTATTTTTAAAATATACTATTTTTTATTATTAAAAATTATAGCTATCTTAACAAATTTTTATTATTAATCACCACTATTAATTACTTATAATCATAATTATTAGTCCATTTTTAAATTTTTAAATTATTTTTTAATTGATTTAATTAAGTGAATTTTCATTTTATGTTGTTGTAAACGCAATTTTGAAAACTATATTACAAAACAGTTTTTTTAAAAAATAATAGTAAAAACCAAATAGGTCCTTTTGTATTTTTATTTTCTTTTTTATTAACATTATTTTTTGCAATTTAAGTTTTTTTTTCCAACCAGGTCCTATAACTTTATTAATTAAATTCTTCATATTATATACTTAATTCATTCAACTCAAAAGAAAATAATTGACGAGCTTAATAAGTTTAATCTATCTTACATATAATCCAAATTTATAAATTAGTTGACACAATTTTATAAATTAGAAATATAAAAATGATAAATTTGAAGGTAAACTCTGGAATTTAATTGATTTTATATCTAATTCAAATTTATAAATAAGTTGATATGATTTTATAATTTAAAAGTGTAAAAACGTTAAACTTAGAGAGTCAATTTGAGAGTTTGACAATTATGGTTGAAGTAAGTGATTTTCCAAGACATTTAAGGTATTTGAAACAGAAAGAGTAAGATGTTTTAATTTTTTTATATACAGAGTATGATGTTTTATAGAAAGAGTAATGATACATTAATGAATATTTTTTGTCAGAGATACATTACCTAAAATGCCTTTAATTTTATAATTATGATACATTGACCCGTGATGTTGTTTTAGCTCAAACAGGCATTGGCTCATAACTTGTAATGGGTGTTCTTTCTTGGCAGAAAAAAAAAAATTTATAATTTAATAGAGAGTGAAAGTATGAGTTGTGTTGTGTTAGTGTTAATTGATTGGTACTTTCTTTGTTCTATTTATAAAGCATAGAAAAAATATTTTTTTTATTTATAAAACATATCATTAATGTTTATTATAATTTTTATCCTCATTAAATATTTATGAAAAAAATATGTTATTAAAGTATATATATTTAATATGAGAAAATTAAAAACTTATTAAATTTTTAAGGATAGGTAATGAATTTTGAAGTTTATTTTTATTTTTAATCATAAAACCTAATGAAAGTGGTGTAAATAGGATTGGAGTGAGTAGTTCATACTCCCTCTAGTTCATAATATAGGGAATTTTCCAAATATCACACTTAATTTAAAATATAAAACATTAGGTGGTGTTTATAATTTTTTTTCCAGCTAAACACCTACTTTGTTATTCTTTCCTTTTAAAAATGATCAATTGAGATTTTAATTGTCATTGTTAAGGTAATTATATAGGACATTTATATAAGATATTTATATGAAGCTATAATTAGAAAGGTATACAATTTTTTTAAAAAAGATTAATATTTTAGCTAACTTTTTTTTGAATGAAAATCATGGAATAATTACTAAAGCTTCATATTATGGATTGGGGGAATAATTCTTTTTTTGAATGATTTCAAAAAAACAATCCTCTTTTTTTTTTTTAAATTAAGATTTCTATGTACTTCATCTAGTTTTTATTACAAGTCACTTTTAATTATTTTATCAAAAGTAAGGAAGAATAATTAATTTATTAAATTTATCTTAAAATTAAAAAAAATATTTCAACTCAACTACCCTTATTAAAGAGAGAGAAACATGCTATTCAAAAAGCCATATATTTAAATTCTCCTCTAGTAATATGCAGCATGGGTAAAATTACAAAATACTAAAGTTTAAAGGGTAAAAATACTTGGTTCCAATATCTTTAATTCAATAAAGGTGCTTAAATATACGTCAATCATTTTTAATAAGGGCATCCTTTTCCAAGCTATTAAAATTGCTTAATGTCTGTTAACCTGAGATATTGGGTTTAGAAGCTAAATATGTTTAGAAGCGAAAATATTTAGAAACTTATTGTTTGGAACTTTTGTTGGTTTTTTTTACCAATACACTATAAATAATAAAAAAGTTACCTAAATGCTACAATGTAGAAAGTATTTACCCATATACTTTACTGAAAATCATTCAAATCGAGAACGATTTTGTAATTGTGAAGAAATCATTCAGATCGAGAATAGTTTTATAGTCAGAGATTATTTTTTTATTCAATAAAAAGTGAAATCATTCTTGGCTTAAACAATTTCAGCTTTTTGTCATTAACATGGCATGCTATTCATTGTCAATTGTAATAATCTCTTACTTTCTTTCATTATTATCATCATTTATTTTTATCTTTCCCAAACCTACTCAATTCAAGTTTTATTACATGTCACCTTCATCATCATTATTCTTTTTTAATTCACCCATTCCTACTTATTTTGTATCGTTCATGTTTTTACTTGATAATTTCGTACTATTTTTGGTGGAATACAATACTTTTATTTTTGAACATGGTGGACTATCAAATGAAGCAAATGTCACCCCTCAACAGTCAATTTTTTTAATTGAATCACCTAATTAATTTGATTTAAATATAGTGACCACATGAATAAATAAAACACTTAAATTTCAAAAAGATAAGAAGATACAACAACATTAGCTACAATGTATAAGAAAGAGAACAAGATGTGATACCAAAATTTACTATTTATGAGGTAAATTAACTTTTATTTTTAAATAATCAATATTAATGGACGTTCGATGAATTTAACGGGATGAAAAATGATGCCCTTTCTAAAAGAACTTTTTAGGTATTCATGCAACATTATTGATTGAAGGACATTAGGTGCTTGTTGCAATTTTTTTTATAGATATTTTTGTTCTTTAACTGAAAATTAATTAATAATTTTCTATACGATTAATATTGAGAACAGTTTTTTTATTTTTTTTTTCAAAAAACGTTTTACATAGAAATTAGGGGGAGTTCATTTTTAATTGCGTTCCCTGTACTAGAAAGCGTTATTATAAAGGCATTCAATTCAGGGTCTATTTGGTTTTTCTCTGTTTCACGTTCAGAAAGTAAAATTTTACTTTCGAAAAGTTGAAAGTTATTTGGGTAGAATATTTTATAGAAAAGCACATTTTGAAAATACACTCAAACAGTAGCTGAAAGTGAATTTTTGAAACGTAACTATTTGAAACTTTTGAAAAGTGAATTTGAAAAGTAGGATGTTATTTGACCATACTTTCTTAAGTTTAATATCTTATTCTTTTATTTTAAAAATAGTTAATTCATTAAAAATATAATTATTATTTTAATAATAATAATTAGGTATTAATTTTTTTAGTATTATAAATTGAGTAATTAATTATGTTAATTTTTAACATTAATGTATAATAAAAATTACAAATCTTTATTACATCTTTTAAAATTACAAATTAAAAAATATAAATAACTAGAGATCAAATTGGTAGCATTATAGATCAAAATTTATGTTATTTAAAATATTTATTACATTTTTTAAATATTTTAACTATATTAAATTTGTATAATAAAAATTATAAATTATTATAAATCAATGTCTTTTTTAATAATTGTACATTCAAAAGCACATTTTACTATCACAAACTAAATAATTTTTAATGTATCAAACTGACTTTTAAAAAAATATATTCAAACACAAATTTTATTATAATAATTAATTTTTATTAAATGAATTTTTACCATTAAAAACCAAACGCACACTCAATCAAGGAAGTACATTCGGTAACAGATTTGCTTTTATGTAATGCATAATCCCCAGCCCTAGCTAATAGGCTTGGGGCAGAAAGATGAAAAGCAGAATAGGAGTAGGTTGATCCTTAAATTCTCTCAGGAAGTGAGTGCTCGACCCCACCATTACATTTTTTGCCATAAATTTTGATACTTCTTCCAAGCTTCTTTGCAACCGGTTTGTTCCAATTTTTTTTTTTTTTTTTTTCAACAATCGGTTTGTTCTAATGACAACCTCATTTTCCTTGCTTGAAAAGGGTTATACGTGTGCAAAGATTCTCACCTCTTCTCTCCTCTTCTCCTCCACTTCTTAATTGTTAATCCTTGCCCTACGTCTATGTTTGCGTGCATGAGAAAGGGTTGGGTTATGCATACTTTGCTTATAAAAAAAATATTATATTTCCTCCCATTGTAATCCTTAGTCACTTTTAAGTTTTAATTAACTCACTAAAATCAAGTAGAACAGTTAAACTACTGATATTATTTGAAAAAAATAATTCAATTTACCTTTATTAAATGTATCATTTTTTAAGAATATTTTTTCTCTCTTATATATAACATTTTGCTCATCTCATAAAAAATGTGAAAGGATAAAATTGAAATAAAGTAAATAATTATCCATCTTTTTATGCAAAGTGACTCACAAAAAGGACGATCAATTTTTTTTCAGAAGGTGGCCTATATATAGTAGGGAAAAGCAAAATCAAGGATCACCGGAAAGAATTACACTGTAGGATCAAATAATTTTAACATTATTTTGTAGGACCAAAAGATCAAAATGTAATTAAAATTTGTTATGGAAAGATAAAATTATCCTTGATGTATATTTGTTATGATAAGGGTTGATTGTTGTTAAAATAAAAATGAGATTTATTTTTTCTAAAATGGAGACTTGTTTGCTAGATTACTATCAAATTAATATCGTGTAGTTTCTAATGAAGGAATTGATTGTTGTTATAATAAAAATGAGACTTTTTTTTTTTAAAATGAGGACTTATTCACTTAATCACAACACTTGTTCCTTTCCAACACTAAGTAAATTTTTTGGAGTTATTAATAAGGAAATTAATTGTTGTTAAAATAAAAATAAAAATTATTTTTTTAATGAAAACTTGTTCACTAAATCACAACACTTGTTCCTTTTTACGATCAAGTTAATTTTTTTGTAGTTGTTAATAAGGGAACTGATTGTTATTAAGATGAAAATGAGACTTATTTTTTTTTTTTGAATGGGAAGTTGTTGTTGAAAGAGTATATATATGTATATGAGGGGTAGTTTTGTCTTTTTATAATAAATTTTAATTAAATATAGGTCATTTGGTCCTGTAGAGTAATATCATAATCATTTAATTTTATAGCATAATTAATTATCTTCGGTGGTCCTTGATTGTGATTTACCCTATATAATATAGGAAGGAATATTTCCTACTATTGTTGTAAATGTAACACTTGATTAATTGATTCATATTCCCTCCATTTAGCATTATTACTAGTAGGAAAAATGCCTTTTAAACTGGTTAAAAAAACCTATCTAAACTGGTTCTTATCAGTTTAGATATGGATGATTTAGAAAGTTTAAGTAGAAAATCATTTTCTAAACTAGTTTTAAGTAAGGCAAAAAAAAAAAAAAAAGGTTTTGTGCCCACTTTCTAAATTAATTTTGAAGTATATTTTTTATACCGATTGTAACCTTACATGGTCTAAAAAGTCCCTACCTTTTAAATTAGTTGTGATCATAATCAATTTGTAAAGTTTACTTCTAAATTAATTAATGTCACAGTTGGTTTAGAAAGTAATTTTTTTTATAAAAAAAGTTTCATTTACTTTTTACCTTAACCCCCTTCTTTTTTGTATGCAGGGAATTTATAGTGTAAAATGTAACATTCCAAAACACCGACACATTTTTTCAAAATATTTTAATAAAACTTGCACAAATTAAAACAATGGGATTCCCCAAAACACAAATGACTCCGCGCAGAGAATATGGCCAAAATCCTCCAATAAAAAGAAGCCAACAACATTAATAATCAATTCAATAATTCAAGTAATGTAGTTAGAGTTCACTTCAATTCCACAATAATAAATCCATAGCCCAAACGAAAATCAAGAATTTAAAACGTTAAGCGCCCAAATTCTAAATGAATTTATAATATCCCAGGTCATGGCAATTAATTAAACAAAACGAAACATTTGCTAAACCAAAAGATTATTGAGCATACAAGCTGAATTCTCTAATGTGTTCTCTTGTGCTTTACTCGAACCCTCACTTGAAAAAAATTATAACAGGTAACAAGTGAGACTTAATGTCTAGGTAACATATGAAAATTTTAAAAATACTGGCAAACCAACTAAAAATCTCATTTTCACAACATATTTACATACACAATATATTTTGTAACATAAGTTCACAAGTAAATTCACAAAACTAGGGAATATTGTTTTCACAAACCAAAATTACATCATAAAAAATCACACAACTAAGTGATGCCATCATAAACCCTCCTTTATGCCTCCCATGAACCTTATCCTGTTAGTTGGAGTATGATTTTGAAGATATACTTGACCAAAAGTGCATTGTTTGCAAGATTATACTTCCCTCCATAAACAAGAGGTGCCCAATATTTCATAGTCTCAAACTAGAAAAAATGGATCCTAAAATCATGGAAACCTTAGTGATAACTTATCGTATGGCCAAAATAATCAAAAAATTTCCAACACAATCACCATAAATATATCCTTCCTTATACTTCTTACAATTGCATCATGTTTACCCAATTTCAAGACTTACAGCATGCTTGAAAAGAGAACAACATATTTCTTACAATATTTCAAATATTCACAAATACGTTTGAAAGGATTTAAGTAATTATAAATTACCATTTTTACAATACAATTCATTTAATAATATAAACTAGCATGCTTGAAAGGAGCAAAATAATATATAAGTTCAAACTACACTCAAGCATGTTAGACAATTTCAAAAAGACATTTTCAATATAGGGTAAATCAAACTCAAGCATGTTAGACAATTTCAAAAAGACATTTTCAATATAGGGTAAATCAAACAAGCCCTTGATGGGCACAGTATTCCCAAAATAATTTCTACATATAATAATATATCATAACATTTTTCAGTATAAATAGAATAATTATTGTCACCTCCTTTTCAAGTTAAAATTGTGCATTCCACAACGTTCACTAAACCACCTACACAACACTAGTCTACAAAAAATAATAAAAATAAATATAATAATTGAAATAATTTATTTTATCTTAAAATTAACTCTAATTGTTCCCAACATTTTTCATTTAATCTGTAAACTATTTTATCCTTTATCTTAAATTAACTTTTATATTTTTTTTAATTTTTCACCTCTATAAATTTAATAAAAATCCTCATATTCAAAATTTTCCCTAGGAAACTCACTCTATCTTTCAAATTTTTCTCAGATTCATATATTAAAATCTAACCTATAAAATAAAAAATAAATCCTTATTCATTTATCATAAATCTCTCAAAACATTAAAAAATTATTCTAAAATCCTCAAAATCAATTATTTGAGCATAACCAATATATATATATATATATATAAACTCTCCATCTAATCTTTTTAACTCTTTTAGCAGCCCAATCATTAGTTAAAAATACCTAACAAATTTAGTCTTATCTACTTCTAAATTTTTATCCTTATCGTATCCCAAAACATTTAAAAGGAAAATGAGAAAAGACTTAAAGCACTTGCCTAATTTTTTCAAGCATCGGGATAGATGAAATAAAGTTTTTGGATTCAACAGCAAAAATAACGCAAAGAAAAGACGCGCAGATGCGCGCATGCTCCTGCCGAGGGTATTTTAATACCCTAGCTATTGTCAAATCAAAGTGGCCTGTCTCCCCCCATTCTGATTATAATATATATTATATGATAATCAATAATCTATTTGTATGTATACGTATATTATACGGTTAAGTTTTAATTTTATTTCTATATTTATTTTTCAAAAATATTAAACATTTTATACTCTTAAGTAAAATAATTTTATCTATAAATTATTTTTTTAAAGAGCAAAAAAATTATTCTATTAATAAACTGTTAATTCTGTCATTACATGCTGACGTTACATGTCTTGGGGGCCTCACGTATAGTGATATGTCAAACTCTAACCATGTTCTTTATTGTTAATTCATCCTTGAATTTTTTTAGAAGTATTGAGCATCCTAAAATCTTTTTTAAGAAACATTGGGCATCTTCAAGTTTTGTTAAAATAAAATTTAATAAAAATTGTTAAAATATTAAGTATTTTAATATTTAATAATTTAAATATTATTATTTAAAATATTACACCACCTAATTTAATATTTTAATATTTTATAATTTTGTATTAAAAATGAAGGGAAAGAACTTCCAAATTAACGAGGAGATTTTTTTCATTCCATCTCTCCATTTTTCTCTTAAGTAACTTTTTTATAGCACATTAATAGAATAAGTGATATCATTCAAATAAATATTTTTATTGTAATTTTGTTAGTTCTAATTGTTATATTTTTTATTTTACTTCTAACACTACAATGTACAGAGAGTATTAAAGTTGGGTAGTGTAATATTTTGGATGAAAATTATTAGTTAACCAAAAAAATTAAAGAACTTAACCAATATTAAAAATATAAGTAAGTATTGAGATGCATAAAAAACATAACGATTTGGACACTGTCTTGGAAGGAAGATTGAAGATCGATATAAAAAAAATAAGAATTCATCTATATATTTATTAAATACTAGTTTGAGTTGTTAATATTTAAAAAATAATTTATAAATTTTGAATGAATATTAATGAATAATAATATTTAAATTATTAAATATGAA
The DNA here is from genome assembly GCF_029017545.1 of Prosopis cineraria. Classification (NCBI taxonomy): domain Eukaryota; kingdom Viridiplantae; phylum Streptophyta; class Magnoliopsida; order Fabales; family Fabaceae; genus Prosopis; species Prosopis cineraria. The sequence goes on along the minus strand of NW_026555336.1, from coordinate 7,547,825 downwards.
AATATTTAGTATTTTGGCAACATTTATTAAGTTTTATTTTAATAAGACTTTAAGATACCCAATGCTCCTAGAAAAAGATTTTAGGATGCTCAGCACTCTTGAAAAAAGAATTTAGAGACAAAATTGTCACTTTGTTAGGCCCCACGGACATGCCACATTAACATTGGCAAAATTAATGGTTTACTAATGGAGAGGGTTTTTTGCTTATAGAAAAAATAGTTTAGGAGTAAAATTATCTCACTTAAAAGTATAGGATACCCAATGCTCCTAAAAAAAGTATAAGACAAAAATTAAACCTTAATCTTGTATTATAAACCTATCTGTTAATTCAAACATTTTTTATAATTAACTAATTGTAATACAATAAATTGAATTACTTATTTTAAATATTTTTCTTTAATATCACCTAATCATATAGTGAATTTTTTAAAAATATATTTTTAATTCTTTTTAAGTCAAATAATCTTACCCAATTAATTACTTGGTAAATTTCAATTATCATGTAATTATGTCCAATTACTGAAATTCTCAAAATAAAAATTTTGGATGTTGCATATATAAAAGATTATGGCATTCATTTTAAAAATGTGATAGAGACAATTGCACGGGTGACATAGCATTAATGGCAACGAAACTTGAGGATGGTAATCATGAACATGGTGACATAGAAGAAGCCCAATACTTCCAATCCAACGTACCTAAAGACCCATTACAACATATTGGAGGTCCAATGACAAGAGCCCGAACTAAAGCCATGAAGCAAGCATTGTTCAGTCTTGTGCAAGAAGTTCAAGAGCTTGGAGAGCATTGGGGCGCTCCTCTCAAGCCCAAAGGAGAGCATATATATGTGTATAATGTACTTAAGATCCAAACTCATGAAGAGTCAAGCCCAAGAGATGCAGACTTTAGTCCAATGCAAGGAAGACTACAAGTTGAGCCTCTTGCAAGCAAGGAGGCATGAAACCCTCGTGAAGAAGTCAAGGGTGGTGTGATTTTAAATCCTTTATGATCCCTTGATTATCTCCTAAATTATTTTCTATTTTAATGGTCCTTTGATTTGATTTTCTATTTTAAGTCTAGTCAAAGGTTAAAATTAATTATAGTATTAATTTTTAAATTTTGTAATCCCATAATTTTAGAATCACATCTCTTAAATTATGTGGCTGAATATTTTATCATTATTTTATATTATTTCTCCTTTTAGTATTAGGAAATTAGGGTTTTAATTTTAAAAAATATTCTTTTCTATGAGCCTATATAAATTAGGCATGCTCCCTCTCGTAAACAAGACAGAAGTTGAATGAAATTATTCATTTTAGAGTTTATAACTCTTGTGAGCCTTAGTGCTTTGTGGTGGCATCCCGTGTGAGAAACAGACGTGATCAAGAGCGTGATCAACTCTTGTGGTATCTTTGAAGGTTGAGGTTCCTAGAGGTAGGTGCTCTAGAGGATCTTCTCCTTGATCATTATCCTATTGTTTACTTCATACCTTTCTTTATTTCCATCATAAATTTTGTCCCTTTCTTTTTGTTCTTATGTTTTTGTTGTTTTAGGGTTCTATCCCTAAACTAGCACGATTCTGCTTCCGCGTCCCCTATCAAAATGTCCTTTTGATTATCATAAAAAATATCCACACCTACCTTTCACAACTCTTTCTAGTCTTCGATTAGGGTCTTAGATAGACATCTATATTGTTCTCTGATTGTTTCGGTCATGAGATCAATATAAAAATTATGATACATTTTCATTTCATACACAGTTGAGGAGATAAGTTTTAAATCACCACAAGAACAAGCCATGAACTATGAATGCTGCTAAAATTATTGTAAGGATTCATGCTGCTGAGATTTCTTGGCTCATTGTTGAAATCAGGAAACAATCAATCAATTTTCTTCCATTGCTCTAAATCAGCCAAATTTCTCTACTTTCCATCACAGATCTTCTCATCTGCATGCCATCTTAGATTTTTTACATCTCTTTTATTAGCAAATAGGTGTTTAAGTCTTGGTATAATTAAAAGATACCACAACACCTTCGCAAAATCTTTATTCTCCTTGTACCTTGGTATTTCACATATTGGACACTTCATATCCTCTTCAAACTTTTTTCTATAAAGTATGCAATCATTAGGGTATGAATGTATTTTCTCAAATCTCATGCCTAGTGGACACAGTAGATTAGGTAGAACATGTTGATCTAGAAGCATGTCTTTCACCATCTTAAGTAATTTTGTAAAATTCTTTTTACTTCATCCATGTCTTGCCTTTAAGCTCACCAATTTCAATATTATAGACCATAGTTGGCATTTTTCACACCTTGGATATAGAGGACTCTTTGTATCAATGCACATATTGTCATGCAATGCACATATTGCCATACGCATGTGATTGCTCAATAGCCTTTCCTCTTATATCATAGATCATGTCTTCCAATTGATCCTCCATATCATCATCGTCATCAATCTTCTATTGTTGCGATGTACTCTGCCTTGAGCTTTCCACTTCTTCATCATGCCATATCCATATTGTATAACTTTTTCAAAACCCCTCATAAATCAAGTGCATGTATATTTTTGTAGTACTTAGTCTCCTCTCATTCAAACATTCCACACAAGGACAATAAAGCTTTGAATCTGTATATTTATTTTAGATCTTTTTTAAAAACCTTGAATCATGAAATTTTGCATATGCATGATAAAATGTATTGAGAGACAAGTCTTAGGCTCACACACAAACTCATGGATTTCAAACTTAGAAAACATCTTTGTGCATTTTATGATCTTAATCTATACCTTACATGGGACCACTTTACCTACCCATATTTTAGTAAATGCCTTAGATTGTTCTTTGGGTGTTTCCTCTAAGATTTCCATCATGAGTTTTAGAGTTCTAGAACATTTTTGGTTATGTCATGCTTAAATAAGTAAGTGCTATTATGCGCACATAAGTTTTAGAGCTCTAAAAGAGAAGGAACTTCTGTAATGCTCAAATTTTTATGGGCATAAGTTCTTGAGCTCTAAAAAGGAACTTGGTTCTGAGCACTTAGAACATGCGAGGTCTAGTTGTGACCCACACGAGTTTTAGTGTGTTTGGGGAAACAAAGGTTCTGAGTCTCTTATCCTCATGAGGTGTAAGTTCTTACCTTCATGAGTTTTGAGTCGTATTTTAACCTTGAGTTCTTATTCCTACTGATCCTTATGTTGGCAAAGTTGCTTAATGAATGCTCTAGTGTGTTATTCAAATCTTAGTTTGAGCCTTAAACACTTGAGCTTTATCAAATCCTTTCTAAATGTTTAAAACCTGTCTTAACCACATTCACATTGTCTAGATTGTACCCACATGTTTTTCAATGTGTTCAAAAGGTCTTTCATTTCTTGAATCTATTCCTCACGTAGTCCAGATTGTTCTTATGTGTATTCTAGAGTTCCAAAGAAGCTTGTGCTTTTGCCCAACTTATCCTTGCATTGTTTGGATTGTGCCAACACATGTTCTAGTCTTAAGCTTCATGTCATTGTTTATGAGCTCCTTATCCTTGCAATGGCTAGGTTGATCCACACAAGTTCTAGGTTTTGACAAAGTATTTAGTGCATTTCGCAAATAAAAAAAGAAGAAGTGTTTTAGCTCTGTTTCTAGTCTTAGAAACACAATGCAATGACTCTAAATAGCTAGTTAAGGCCCTTAATGATTATAATCATTCTCACAATATAAATAGAATCTCATTTAAGTGAGTGAGTAGCAATTTAATGATGCATTAACTTATTTCTACCATCTTTATATAAATTTCTAGAAAAGCTCTCTGTTTATGATTTATAGGTATTAATTGTCATATCTACTCTTTATAAGAGTTTATTTCAGTGTACTTCATTATTCCTATAATCTCTTAAAGAGAGAATCTATTAGGAAACACTTTACACTTATCTTGAGTGAATTAAGGGAAGAATTCCCTTGTTGTAAGTATAGAGAGACATTTCTTTATAAGAATGTAAAGAACTCATTGTCTTTAAGTGAGGGATTCTAATAGCTCATAAGTGCCTATTTAAACTTGTAGTATTTAATGGAGAAAATCTTAGAGGTGTTCTGAGAACTAAATGTAAGCCAAATTGTTTGATTGAACCAGGAAAAATTTTTTTGTGTAGTATCTCTATCCTTACTCTTTGCATTCAGCTTTTAGAATTCACTTTCTCTTGATTCTTGGTTCTGGAAAACTTAGATATAAACCTTTTCAATACTTTGTTTTGATAATTGGTTTTAACATCTTAGTTAATTACTCATTCTTCCTTATCAAAGCTATTTGAATCTATGTTTCAAAGAGGTTTTGATTTCAGCTTGTTTATTCATTGCTTTGGAAACTTAATTTAGGTATTTTATTAAATGTTTGGTAAAACTTTTGCAATTGAAGTTTTTGAAGTGTAACTAAACTTATTTTGATAAACTTCTTCTTTCACTTTTGTAAAAAAATCTTTTAAAAGTCAAATATTTGCTAAATACCCAATTTACTCTCCTTTTGGTTTTTGTTGCCTGATCTAACATAATGATGATGTATTTTAACAAGTTATTTTTTTTATGGGAATTCACTTTTTGTCATGGTTAATGTAGAATGAGTAATGTATTATTGAAATTCTCATTTTAATTATTAAAGCCTCTATCTATTTGTAAAACATTATTTATAGGGGTAGACCCATGTTACAAGTTAGGAAAATATTACAAAACAAGACCCAAAAAATTATAGGGAAAATAGCAATCAAGGACCACTGACCAAAATTTCTGTCAGTTAAAAATCAATTGTTATCGAAACCTGAATGGATACTTATTGATAAACAAGTTTGAATGCACTATTATTAATTTAGAATGAATTATTATTAAAACTCAAATGAATACTCATTAATAAAAGATGAACCTAAATCGACAAGTATTCATTTGGGTTCTGATAATAATTGGTTTTTGATTGATATAAATTTTAATCAGTGGTCCTTGATTGCTATTTTTTCAAAATTATATATGCCTCCCTTAAAAAATTTCCTTTGTCCCCATCATTTTTTTAAGAATTCACTTTTCCCTATACAAAAATTCACTTATCCCATATAAAATTTTATGACCTAATGAACCAAGCAGTCACACACTTAGCAATATAAACTAAATTAACTAATTACATAGTATAGTAGCAACCTAGGTCATCTTCCAAAGAGGTATTTAAAGATTAAATTTAGAGCTTCCTAATGAAATTAAATTAAAATAAAAGTCTCAATAGTTGATTGATTTTAAGTGATTAAAACCAAAACACTAATTAAACTAATGAAGGCCTAAAGACCTAAACTAGTAAGTTTGTGAAAATAGAATGGAATATGGTACTTGAAGTTAGATTAATGATCAAATCCTAACTACTTATGAAATGTAGATTAGCCACCCTTAATTCTTCTCTTCCTAACTAAATAACGAAGCTACTAGGATAATTCTCTCTAGCAACTTAACCTCACTATGGATCCTAATTAAGCCTAGGATTCTAGAGCCTAATTCAAATTTCTAATTTAGTTTGAAGCCCAAGTTAGGTGATTAATGAAAAATTTTAGCAAGTATGTTCATCTCCTTACAGCTCAAATGACCCCTTAAAATTATAGTGGATCACAAGCAAGCCCAACAAACAATCCTCAAGATTATGATGAAGTATAAGCAAGGTTAAAACACTCAAGAATATAATATTATGAAAATTCCTAGAGTGGTCGAAATCATAAGCTCAACATACCAATTAAAATTTAAGAATAATCAAATCAATCTCTATACAAAAAATATTAACCAACATCATGTTTGTAAAGTCAAGACATAGCAATCTAAAATTATGGTCTTACAAGTCTATTAATAGAAAAAAATTAAGAGAAAAATAAAAGGGTAAAAAAAGTGAAGACCCAAGTAGTTTATTAAGCTTCCATCCTCCTTTGAGAACAAAAAGTTATTTAGTTTTCAAGGTTCTTCATGTCCTCCACAGAAATGGCAAAGTGGTCGAACCCCTCTATAGAACTAATTGGAAAATGAAGCATGAAATAGATGATCAAGTTATAGGGATGTGTAGAGGGGAGTGAGAGGAGAAGAATAGGAGTGATTTGGTGAGGATCTAATGGTTAGATGAAGAGAAATGGAGGAGAGAAGTGGGCTACCATAGTTGAAAAAATGAGAGAGAATGAAGAATAAGAGAAATAATGTAAAATGAAAATGAAAGAGGTGGTGAGAGATTATGTGTGGTGGCTAAGGTTAATTCTTTAGGTGAAAAGAAGCTGGTGTCTATGTGAATTCTAGTTGCAAATGAGGGAAAAAATAAAATAAAAAGAAAAAGAAAAAAAATAATGTTAGATACATACTTTCCACATGGTTAAATAAGTGGCTTCCTCTTATTGGCTCAAAGAAAATATCCTAAATAAGAATATTCTCACTTATTTCATTAAATAATCTGATTATTCTCTCCCTTTTCTAGCCCCAAAGTGAAGCCACTTTTTCCTAATTTAACCCTTTTCCATGATTTTTGACCAATTGCAAAATGTCCAAGTCAACATGTGCTACCTAAGTCACAAAATGTATATAAAATCAAAATTAAATATTCATGTGACCTACCAAATAAATCTTTGCACAAAGAATTAACTAACTAGCATGGAAAATATTAATGAAGTAAAATCTAAGGGCAGTGACTTGTGAAAGCTCATGCATGCACATAAAACCTAATTTGGTTAACAAAGTTAACAATCCTGAAATGTGATTTTATTTTATAACTCCCAACACAAATTGAATTGTAAAAAAATAATTTCATATTTATTCTTTTAGGCATAAAACACAAAACACAACATTAACCCAATTTTTCATAGAAAGTGCAATTTTGGACCAAAATAAGCCTAGTGCACAATTTTATCCTTTAGGTGATTTTCTTGCTTTTGACACCATAAATACACCAAAATGGGGATTAAAACATGTAAAATGGGTCCTAAATAAATGTATAAAGTATGTAAAATATAAGTCTTATCACCTAAAAGACTAATTTAGGGTTAAAGAGAAATTTTTATAACTTTTCTCGATATCTGCCAGATGCAGGAGAAAATTAACTAAACTACCACATTAATCACAACAAACAGTAATAAAATACTTTGTTTGAAAATCTTAGATCCAAGACTCATTTTGCAAAATCATCAAAATCATAGGACATTTGAATAATACGCAGCGAAAATAACCCATATGCATTCATAACACCAATTGCATGTATTGAAAACCATAAGATCAGGTTAGATTAGGGACTATATGTTGCGACGGACAACACATGTGTTGTGGCATGTGGCATAAAGCCACACGCCTTAATCTTCCTTGTGTCGTGCATCGCGATGCACTATTCTGAATTTTCTACTGTCATTTGACAGCACAAATGATGAACTTTTAGTGTGTGATGTTTCCACATACGACATGTGATCAGAGTGATTCAAGCGCTCACATGAAGCTTAACACATAAGCTAGCTAATGAGATAGGAACAGCCTAATGATCCAATCAAATTTCGAATACACGAGTATAAAAAGTCACTTTTTATAAAAATTTCACTCATCAAAGCATTCAAATCAATCCCTTAGTCTCATTAGACCATTCTAGACCCTGAACTAAGTCCAAAAGGACCTATTACACCTAATTAACCACAATATACCATATATATCAAAATTTTGACTATTCAACAATCAATTTCCATAAATCACAACTTTTCACAATTTATTATAACTTGGCCCACTTGGCCCTTTTTCATTATAAACTCACATATATCCACATTCACCATATGGTCATCACTAAATCTTAGCCCATCCCATTCATTTCACCACATATTTCCACACATGAGCTCAGATTCACCAAAACTCATAACATTCACCATAATCTTTACATTCATCAACTTATAATCATTCAAATCATACATGCAACCCTATGACAACTTATATATAAATAATATTCATGTCCAGTTAGTTCATTACACAAAGTTAGAGGTCTCACAGTCACAGCACCACTATGTTAGTCCAGACTCTTTTCTCTTTCCTTGATCACTACTCTGTCTTTTAAAAATATAACCACGAGGGTGAGATAATAATCTCAGTAACAGAATAAATAACTACTGATGCCTATCACATGCAAATATATGAAAGCATAGCATGATATATCATTAAACATAGCATAATTAGATGTTTAAATCACAATATATGTCAAGTCACTTATTTTTTCACTTTCTACCACTTTTCCACATATACAGCATGACTATTAACCGAACCTCCAAATCACCCTGACTTGAAATCATAGGCTCACCTTAGACCAATATACACTCTCATTGGCCTTCGACTCACCTTTAGTGGTAGAATCACTTGATCAAAGGTGTTCTATCTCATTTTTGGACTATGGCTTTTCTTAATACATATAATGGAGTGTTGTTGACTCCAACACCATATCACACAAACACTAAAGAGTCTAAATCTCCAACACTATACTTAAATAGGCATTAAGAAAATAATCCCCAATACCGTACCTTAAAAGACACTAAGGACATACAATTCTCTAACATCATACCCCGTTAGACACTAAAAAAAATATGCCATATAGTCTTATCACTACACTCTACATGAGTGAACTCTCACCCCTATGATCATGCTTTCTGAACCATTCATAAGTTCCTAATTCACCATTTACTTACACACACACACACATATTTCTATATTAAATTAGACCATTTCACTCACTTGTTTAACTAAAGTTTCTTTTCATGCAATAAATATACAATGTTACAGTTTTATACACTATATTGCATACTTATATGTAGTTAATAAATAGTCAAATAGAGAAAGTTATTCAGTTACTTCAATTTTATCACTAGAAAGGTTACTTGTGGATTTCAATTACCACTATAGCTCTTCACAAGCTTCCTTTCTAATTTATACATAATTGGCATAATTAGTCATTTGGTCCAAATTGACCAAAAACACTTAATTACTACTTATGGCTATACTTAGCCATTCATTCCTTTTCATTTATCCATTTTAAATTAGTTACCATTCAATTACCACTTTATATCACTTCAAATGATCTCATTTCAATCAAACATGGTCTTCACCTTAATTTCCTCTTAATTTAGGGCCAAATGGAGCTTACGAGTTCAAAGCTTTATTATTCAGCTCTAAACTAGTTGCAAAGCTCAAACTTAACTCTCGAGAAACTTTTTATGACTATTGAGTAAGAATCAAACCCTTTAAATTTTGTCAATTCAATTTCTCAATAACTCATATTTAGAGAAATTTGGATAGAATAGAAGGTCAAGGTTATAGATAACTTATCCGATAAGTTACTAATCAGAAGTGTCTTCCAATACTCTGAACTTCTTACCCTAGCTAACCTTAGCTTCCTCTCTTCTTCTTCTTCTCGCGTGTTTCTGATTTTCCTTTTTGAAATTCACACTAATTTCATGACTTAAGGGTCATTTTTTGATCTATGCATCGTAGCGCATGCAGCATCAGCCACAACGTGTGGCACAGTGAAGAGAATCCTCACCACGCATACTTTCTTTGATCAAAATGCAATTCTTTCACTCGTATCTGTCCATTCAACATTCAAAAGACAAAAATCATCAACTAATCATCTAAATCTCTAATCCTTTACTAATTACCACTTTTACCTGATTAACAACTAATCACAAGATTAAGGAATCAAGATGTTACAATTATACCCTTAAATTATAGGTCTAGGAGTATCTAGGACTCTAAACTTTTTTTTTCAATGTTCCCCTTGAACCTTTGAAAATGGTGCAATGTCTCTCCTATTGTTAATAAAAGTTAAGTTTGACCATAAATTGGCAAAAATGATAGAAAATGAAAAAAAATTACAAACAATGACTAAAAAAATTACATATGACCCTTTTCAATCATTTTTCCTTCAATATTTGAAAATAATGTATTAGGCACCTTATTGTTAAAAAGTTAAATTTGATTGTTAGTTGACAAAAAATTATAATAGAGGACTCATAAAAATACAAACAAGTACCTTATGAGGAAATTAATATCGATTAAAGAGAGTTAAGTGGTATTAATTTTCATATTGAATACTTAATGTAATTTTTGGTTCCTTTTTTTAATTTTTTAGGTTCTTTCTTGCAATTTTCAAGTTAACTAATAGTTAAAGTTAACTTTGTTAACAACAAGATACTTAATGCACTATTTTCAAAAATTGAAAGGGAAAATTGAATCACATGTATGTTTATGATACCAAACACTCCTAAGTGAATAGTTGAGGGGCAAAAATGCCCTTTAATTCAAAACTTTATCCCATTAAAAGATAGGTTTTAAATTTATTATAATTTTATATCTCATTCATTGTTTTTAGTTTTTAATTTTATTATGTCATATCCTTAATATAATTGTATAAATATTTACAAATATTTTTATAAAATATGAATATTTATTTAAAATATAATTTATGTCTTTGCTAACTCATTTTTCTAGGCCTGTCGATGATCATTAACAAATATTTTTCACAATTAATACCAATTGATACCTTAAGATTGATGACTAAAGTTGAAACAATCTATGGTTGAAGTAGTTCTTAATGATTGTTATAATATATTATTAAATGAGATACCCTCAGTTAAGATTTCTACATATTCTAGCTTTAATTAAGAAATATTTATATTCATTAGTTATTATTAAGACAGTTTATTTTATGTGCATATACTGTGAGCTTTACATATTAATAGAATGTTGTAATTACTGTGAGGGTATATGAAAAAGAAAAAAGTCCCACATGGCCCACATGGGAGGAGCTCCAAGAGTTTAAATGCCAAGGAGTAAAAGTGGGATAGTAAATAAGCCAAGTTGAGGAATGATCTCAGCATTTTTTATGAAAACATTTTTGACAAAAATAAAAAAAATATTTATTTAAAAAGAGCTTCCCATAAAATCTTGCATTTACCTCACTTTAAATTTGAATTCAAAATATTCAAATTATTTCCCTTAGTTACACATTACTCTCTCTTTTACTTCTAATTATCACATTTTAATAGGCCAATTAACTTGGTTGCAACATCCAGAAATGTCCACTTGAATGCCAGTTTACTTTATTCAAACGATGGCATTAATTGTCATTAAACACCCATTACTTCATTTTAATGATTGAACGGATTTGCTTGCATTGATTTTCAAAATTCTCAAATGGCAGCTTTATCCATACATTATTTCTTTAATGGTTAATTATGAAGTCTCATTTTGTTAAAATTAGTGAAAGAATGGTGCTTTTCATATTGCATAAATTGTGTTTATAAATAGCTATGTGTGCATGAGACCGGTGCTGAGTCTTTAAGTTTTTAGATAGATTACTTCCTCTCTTATACTCCACTTCTTGAGTTCAATTTTTTCTCTAAATTATTTCTACTGTTCTATCACCCTGTTCACTTTTACAAGAGGGCTTTTCTTATTCCTTAGTAGCTCCAACAATTGTGTTAGAATTTCTCTTAAGCATAGTGTCCTTGGGTATGACTCAGAACAAATTTTATATTGCTACCACAAAAAATCTTAAGAGCAATGGAGTCGTATGATGAACAACCTGTTATTCGCAAGGTTGCTAATGTTGCAACTAGTTTTAGTGGTAGTGGTTCTGATATTGACAACGGTGTCTACATTTTGACCTTAGTTCACTTGCCTAAGCCATTCCTGGACATCTTGAAATTGAGGTGTTTGAGGGGAAGAATTTCAAAAGATGGTAGGAGTGAATATTTACTATTCTTGACATGCATAGAATTGTAGTTGCTTTGACCCAAACTAAGCTACTTGTAGGTGATCCTTGATCCTAGAAAGATGTTTGGGCCCATGCAAATAAGATGTAGACATATCATAATTAGTTCTTTAACTAATGATTTGTTTGACATCTACTATGTGTACACTGAGGTTAAAAAATTTGGGAGTCTCTCATTAATAAGTGTACTATCAAAGATGCTAGGAAATAAAAGTTTTTAGTTAGTAATTATTACATATGGGGCATGAAAGATTGTAAAGACTTCAAGTTGTAGATTAATGAGTACCATAAGCTATTAGTGGAACTACATGCTAAAATGATCAATCTACCAAATGAGTTCATGGTTGGGTGGGATCTTAATTGAGAAGCTACCAAGTTCATGGATTGACTATAAGCAATAACTTAAACATAAGAAGAAGTAGTTATCATTATTTGATCTCATCACTCATATTATCATCAAAGATACTAACAGGATGGAGGTTCAAGTTTCTAAAGGAAAAGAGATAGCGTCAAAAGAAAACTTGGTGGAAACAAAATCACATAACAAGAGGTATGATTCTAAGAATAAAACACTTGATTACAAGCCTAAGAAATATAAGCCCAAGTCCAAGAACAAAAGTAGTTGTTATGTATGTGGCAAACAGGGGTACCATGTTGCTCAATGGAGGAGGACAGCAAGAGGAGATAATGCTCCTATGCCAAATGTTAATTTAGTTCAAGGAGATTTGAACAATGATGAAGAGATCATTGTTGTTATCATTTCTCAAGCTATTGTTTCCTATGTGAAAAAAATTGGTAGTAGACTCTGGGGCTATTAGGCATATCTGTGCAAATAGGGAGATGTTTTCTTCCTATAATCCCATGAAGGAAGATGAAAATTGAGTTTACCTCAGTAACCCTTAGACTACAAAAGTTCAAGGGAAAGGGAAAGTCGATCTTAAGCTCACATATGAAAAAGTGTTGTCTCTCAATGATGTTTTGTATGTGCCTGATGTTAAAACAAATTAAATTTAATTTCTTTGACTCCACTAGGGAAGGCTAGGGTTAAAGTGTTATTTGAATATGAAAAAACTGTAATGATAAAAAATAATGTGTTCATAGGAAAAGGCTACTGTAACCAAGGATTGTTTATACTAAATGTTGTTGACAAAATGAATAAGACTACATCCTCTCTTGATTATTTTTATGTTTATATGGTTGATTCTTTTGATTTTTGACATTCTAGGGTAGGTCAGGTTAGTAAAGATTATATAATAAAAATGCAACATCTTGGTTTGATTTAAATATGTGTGAAGTATGAGTAAATGAAAAAAAAAATCTCATTTTCTACTCAGAGAGAATTAAACTGTCATCTTTGATACACATTGATTTAGGAGATTTAAAACAAGCAATGACTAGAGATAGTAAGAATTATTCTATTACTTGTATTGATGATTTTTCAAGATTTACCAAAGTGTATTTATTAAGAAATAAAGATGAATCATTTGAAAAATTTCTTTAGTACAAAGTAAAGATAGAAAATCAATTAAATAGAAAAATTAAAAGAGTAAGGTCTGATAGAGGAAGGGAATATATTTTTATTAAATTATTTTTTTAAAAGAAGGAATTGTTCAAAAAGTAACTCCTCCTTGCTCACTTGAGTTTAATAGTGTGATGAAAAAAAATAGAACCTTAGAAGAAATTATGAATGTTATGCTTGTAAGTTCTTCCACATTAGACAATTTATGGGGTGAATCATTATTATCTACTTCTTTTTTACAAAATAGAATTTCTCATAAGTTGACTAAAACCCCTTGTGAGCTTCAAAAAGGTTTTCCTCCTAATCTTAATTATTTGAAAGTGTGGGGGTGTTTTGTAAAAGCTATATTATTTGACCCTAAAAAGAGAAAAATAGGTTCTAAAAGTTTTGATTGTATGTTTATTGGTTATGCTGAACATGGTATTGCTTATAGATTTTTAGTTTTGAAAAGTGATGTTCTTGATCATAATACTATTAGAGATACCAAAGATGCAGAGTTTTCTGAACTTGTTTTTCCTTTAAAAGAACAACTTTTTCCTTAATAAGTAAAAAATCTTCCTTCTTCTTCCAAAAAAATTTCAAGTGATGCTTTGAATGAAGGTTTAGGAGGAAGTAAAAGGCAAAGAAAGGAAAATAATTTTAGAGATGATTTTTATACATAATTGGTATGAATGAACCATGTAATTTTTATGAGGCTATTTCTTCTCCTGATGCTTATCTTTGGAAAGAAGCTATAAAAGCTGAAATTGATTCTCTTGATTAAAATAAAACTTGGGTTTTGGTATATTTTTCTCTAGGCAAGAAACTTATTGGGTGTAAAAGGGTTTTTAGGAAAAAAATATTTTCCTGATGGTTCTATTGATAAATTTAAAGTAAGGTTGGTTGCTAAAAGTTCTATACAAAAAGAAAATATTGATTATTTTGAAACATTTTCTTTGATAACAAGAGTTTCTTCTATAAGAATTCTTATTACTATAGCTTTAGTTTATAAGTTATTTATTCACCAAATGGATGTTAAAACTGTATTTTTGAATGGTGATTTAGAAGAAAATATATATATTGTGCAACCAAAAGGGTGTGTAGTTTCCTATCAAGAAAATAAATTTTTTATACTGGTTAAATCTTTGTATGGCTTGAAATAAGTTCCTAAACAACGGCATGAAAAATTATATCATATTTTAACAAGTGGTGGATTTTCAACTGTTGAAGTAGAAAGGTGTATCTATACAAAATTTGTGGATAATGATTGTGTGATTATTTGTTTTTATGTGGATGACATGCTTATTTTTTACACAAGCATGGATATTTTTTTTGAAACTAAATGCTTTCTTTCATTAAATTTTGATATAAAAGATATGGATAAAGAAAAAGTTATTTTAGGTGTTAAAATCATAAGACTGATGATGATATTCTTCTCTTTCAAGGACATTATGATAAAAAAAATACTTAAAAAGTTTGGTCATTTTGATGAGTCTCCTTTGGGTACCCTTTTTAATTCAAGTATGCCTTTAGTTAAACATAAAGGTGATATGGTGGCTCAATTTGAGTATGCATAGATCATTAAGAAGTTTGTTGCATTTGATGAATTTTACCAAGCTACATAAAGCATATGTTGTATGTGGATTTCATAAACATACACACTATCTAAATAGTAAACATGGGATGGCTTTAGTTAGAGTAATGAGATATTTGAGAGGTACCATGAATTATGGCATATTTTATAATAGAATTCCAACTATATTAGGAGGGTATAGTTGTAACATTCTGAATTTTTAATCCAAAAACTAATTTTGAATTAAGAATAAATTATTAAAGTAGTGGATTAATTATGTTAATCATGATTTTAGATTGTGAATTGCCCTATTAGGTCCATGGGCAATTGCTTGGCCAAGATTGTGTAAAAGTGGAGTTGACTGGGACAACATAGGAGGGTTAAAATGGAATTTTACATACTGTGCCATATTCCATGGCATGGCACAATGCATTATATCATATAGGTAAAAATTTTAACTTTAAATTAGGGATTAGTTTAAGAATTTCTGAGGAAAAAGGGAGGAAATATGACATAAGAGAGGAAGGGGAAGTGATTTGTGCTAGAACAAGAATTCTTAGAGCATTGATAGTTATTTCTGACCTGCCATCTACCAGATAAGCTTAGTACATTCCTACTTTCCTACCTTACCTTATTTTTTATTGGTTTAGGGTATAAAGAAATTGAATTATGAGGTTTTGAGGTATTATTTTTTGGCATATAGTGCTCAATAGCCATAAAAGGGTTATTAGAAGTTAAATTAAGGATTTGTAATTTTTTGGTGATTAATGGTTGAGTTTTTAGGCTTTAGCTCAATTTTAGTCTCAAGTGAGAGATTTTAAAATGTGAAAAGACTATATTGATAGTAATGAAGTTAATAGAAGCTAGAGGAAGTGAGTGAAAGTAATTAGAACTTAAAGTTGTCTGATGGTAGAGATTAGAAGCTTAAGCTAGTCTAATTGTACTAATAAGTACTTAAGTTCAATTTGAAATTGACATATAGTGCTCAATCTTTGTAGATTGTCATGGCTCAAGCATTTATTGAGTGGTTTGAAGTGTGAAAAGAGAAAAAGTACCATGAGTAACCTTTTTTAGTAACATAAAGGTTAAGGTAATTGAATAACTCATACTATTTATTGATTTGTTTAACTATTTACAAGTAGGTTGTAAAATTATGTTATTATATATATATATATATATATATAAGTAGTATGAATTAGAGTTTAAAGAGAATAGAAAATGATTTGAGAAAAATATTATATGTTTATTTATTGTATTTCTAACTAAATAAGAGATAAGAAATATACATGATAAAGAGTGTGAATTTTATTGTGTAAGAAAGTATAATAGTGTATTTTATGTGTGTAAAAGTCATGATCATGATAGAGGGTGGAAGTTTATCTTAGATGGAATAGTTTTTGAAATCTATATGGTTAAGCTGGCATCATGGGATATCTAGTACAGCAACATGTGATGCATTAATCATGGGACATCTTGGAAGTTATGACATGGTTATGAGCTCTTTAGTACCTATATAGGTGTGTGTTGGAGTATACGACACCCTGATTACTTGTGTGATAAGGGAAATTTATTGTTTGAAAATGGGATAGAATACCTATGGCTAAGTAATTCTCTCATGGAAGGTGATCTCATGTCAATTATATAGAGTTGGTCTAATATGTAGCCAACGGATATAATTGGAGGTAAATGCAAAATTTCATATGGATAGTATGATGCCGTATATGATATTGATTATATCACTATATGTATATATTAGCATGTGATTTATAATCTTGTTTATGTATATACTTGTTTATGGTTTTACTTGTCAAGAGATAGTTTATGGTTATTGAGACTCTATCTTACCCTGTGGTTACTATTTTACAAGTTTAGTCATAGTTAGAAGTAAAGACACAGGTCAGGATAGTGAAACTACTATTGTAATGCCTTGTTATGGTTTTGTGTAATGAATTTTATGAATGTATAATGCGTTTAAGTTGCTATAGAAATGTAGAAACATTTTGGCTACACTTTTATGATTATATAGTATGTGTATCTTAGCTCTAAAAAGTATGCCATAGGAATGTAGAAACATTTTGGTTGCACTTCTATGATTGTATAGTATGTATATCTTAGCTCTGAAATGTAAGAATATAATAAGTGTGACAGGATGGTTAAGGTACTAGCACAAGTACAAAAATTTATGTTTTTGAGATAAGATGATGTGTGAAATTTGGCTAGATTTTGTGTAACTTGATAATGTGGTCTATTTTATGAGTACTTAGGGCAATTGAGTAGCCAAATTGTATTGTAAATGCATGATTGTTGATATAATTTTTTAATCAGGTGAATAATGTCCTATTGGATGTGATTGAGGCCCTAGATATGATTAATGATACAAGTTTAACAAATAGGATGCTTGGTTGCAAAGAAATGACATAAAAGTATCATTTTACATCCGAGTATTCAGTTTTCAAATAAAATATCAAATTAAAGTAAAAATTTTGTCATTAATTAGAACATGAAATACGCTATGTGTGGGTATTTGAATCACTCTAATTGAATCTCATATGTGAAAATTGCTCAAATCAAAAATTCATTCTAGATAATTTGTCATGATAGCTTTTATTTTCATATGTGCTACTGTGTAGGTGTGCATGCCATGGCGTATGGCACAGAATAAGAATTAAAATACTCTATGTCACATGTTGTGGCATATGTGCTTTTTTAGGCAAAAAATGACCTTTTTACCCCTGATTCATTATGTAGTGTGATTTTTCCATCCTAGTTCCCATTTGCTTATATCGTTATAAGGATGCTCTTGTTCCTTTTGGAATGATGAGAATGATTTGTCAAAAATCACCACCCATGACAACACATTTGCCACCAAATGGATAATTAGAATGCATTATATCCTTAAGTGTGCAGTCAAAGGCTTCAACACAATAGTGTTGCACCATTGGTGCTTCATCCCATATGATTAATTTTATTGCTTCAATTAAATGTGCTAATATAGAGTTTTGTTTTATGCAACAAATAGAGTCTTCAAATATTTGTATAGGGATTACAAACCTTGAATATGTTGTCTTTCCTGAAGGCAATAAAGTTGCTACAATTTCGCTTAATGCCATGGTCAAAACTATATATTTTTTTACATGAAGTGATAAAGATAATGTATTCCATAGGAATGTTTTACCAGTTCCTCCATAACCATAAATAAAGAAAAAACCTCTAATTGGTGATGACAGAGAGGACATGACACTATTATAAATACATCTTTTCTCTTCATTGAATGAATTAATTAGCCTTGAAGCTTATATGTGTAAGGTATCTCGATCATAGTTTAATTCTTGTAGTATCAGATGCTTAGTGACGTCAAATATCAAAGCTTTTTGAGGAAATGGTAAAGAAGGATAATCTTGAAGTGATCTTCCATTACTCTTTAGTAAGCAATCAATCTCACGTAGTGTAGCTTGTTCCTTCTTAAACATAGGAACATCAATTTGTAATGTGAAAAATATTTTTAATGATTAGTCATAAATATTGTATGAAACATTCAAATTGAAAGTACTTGAATTGGAAAATATTGAAACTATGTAATAAACTTGGATCATTTCTTGCTATATATATAACAGAGCTTCAGATAACATTTTTGAAGTATTATTCTATACAAATTCAGGGCGACTCAAGCAAGAACATAGTAACATAGTGACAAACATTCTTTTGAATAGTGTTCTTGAAGCCTAAGTCGTAGCTTCATATGTTGCATGTATGTATTCCCTATCATCATCTAGTAATCCCAATGCAAAGTAGGCATCTTTGAAAATTCTTGTGGACTACTCTATCGATAGTTTTAATAGCATCACATGAAAAAGGACCTATAACTTTTGTTAAAGAATTCTAAGGTAGTATAATTCTCCAAATGATGGTGTTACATAAGTAATCCTACTAACAAAAAATCCACGTTCCCTTCTTTTCCAGGCTCATTTTGTTTTTTGATAAACATAATGATGAGGGAATTCAATATACGTGAGTATTTGGGCAACTTCATCCTATTCATTCATTTTCATCCAAGCAAGAAACTGTGACTCACAAACACTCTGGTTATTCAACAATTCAGCTACATTATCATCATTTGAATAAATAACAGACTATTGATTGGGGAGATGAAAGCATAATCTCTCAATAGAAGGAGACCTATGATGTATGTTAAAACTAAATATACACCAAGATCCCTTACATGCAGATTTGCCAATTATAGTATTGTTGAATCTCATCACGATTGTCATATATTATAGCAACCATCCTATCATTCCCTTTGCTTATATACTTAATAAGTACTTAATAGATGTAGAATGTAATAACTTTAAATTTTAAATTAAATCAATTCCCTTTGAAATGATATTTAATTTATTTATATTAAGTTTATGACAAGTAAAGAGTAAAGGCTTAGTGAAATTTTTACCAATTATTTAGATAGAGGTATAGATCAAGTTGAATATCATTTAAGCCAAATGTTAGTTTTATTTTTCTTATATGGAAAACTATTAAAGTGCCTCTTACTTCCTATATATATAAACATATTATAAATAGAATATTAATATGATGAGGTCTTGATTGGTAATTTTTTCCAATTAGCTTTGGTCTAATTTTATAATTTTCTCCACAAGCTTTATATTTTATTTTTGCCTTTCTCTTTGTTAGTGAGATTGATAGATGAGAGTGAGAGAGAATTTTGTGAATGTTCTTTGTTTTTCTTCTCTCCTCTATTGTGCGCGCTTTGTCCTTACAAGCAATGGACTAGCCTCCTCATCGCTAGCTGTTCATCTCTTCTATTCCTTCAGCTGGGTGTTTGTTTTTGTCAAGATTGAGTAGTTGAACCCCTCTCTCATTTCTCCTTTATTTCATACCTGTTAAAGAAAGAAACACGCTGAACTAGAGAAGAAAGCTCTAGAACTCCTATCGTTTCTTTCGTCTCTTCCCTCTTATTTCTAGTGGTCACCAGCGAAAGTGGATTCTTATTGTAGCTGTGCAAAGTCCAAGTGCTCTATTATGTTTCCCATCTCTATTTCCTTTTTTGATTGCTGTTTTGTTCTTAATGTTTACATTCAAGTTGCTGATGGGTGTGAGAAACTAAATCACAAGAGTTGGTGGTGCTGTCGTAAGCTTGGACGTGTGTTGGTGATTTGACTTCTTTCTTTTCTTATGAGCTATGTTTAGTTTCCTTCTTCCTTATTCAACTATTGAAACTATCTCTTGCCTCCACACTTTTTGCCATGGAGATCTAAGTTACTATTTTACTTTCTTCTCCGCCCCTAACTGCATCGAACAAAGATAAGAGATTCCGGAACCTTTTTCCTGATTATTTCTGTGCTAGTAAGTGCTGTCTACTGTTGATGTGTGCGAGAATGTCACTTGCTTTGTATATACATGGAATTACATAATTGGTGTGCGTTCTATGTTGCCGTGCTATTATAAGGAAGAGCTTCAAATATGCAGTTGGAAGTTTATCTTGAAGCTTGATGATGATATATATATTTATGGTTGAGTTAAATTAATTCATTTGGAATGGTTGATGTTGAACCAATTGTTAGAATGAAAGTGGAAGAAAAGAGCTTAGATGGGATACTTAGAGATTAGTATTTATAAGATATTTGTTAAAATGCTTGTTAGAGAAATTGAACTTGATTTTGAAATTTCATTGATTCTTGTGTGAAGTAGAGTTAGCTTAGATGTATTAAGCAATAAATTTGACTTGAAAGTTGCAAAGGACATTTGACTATGAACTTAATAATAATATTAGATTATTGAAAATCTTGGAGATTGATAGTTTGTTGAGGAAATATTTAAATGCTAGAGTTGTTATGAGGGAATTGGAAAGGATTTATATTTTGTGCCTTGACAAAATACTAATGAGGAATTTTTTTTAATGTAAAGTTTTTGTTTTAAAGTTTCAAATTTATTATAGTTGATTATCGGTGGAAATATGAAAAGGAATTAGTATACTGGATGAGAGTTGAATAAAATTTTAATATGGTTTATACGGTGTTTGAAAAAAGAGAAATTTGATTAAACTTGAGAAGGCAAAATTTGAATCCTGAAAATTTCATATAAGTGGACAACGTCCCAATTGATATTTCAATAAAATTTCCTTTATTAAAATATTATATTTTTATGCAAATTCTTTTCACAACAACCATGTGATTAGTAGATATTTTATTGATTAAATTACTTTATTTTGTGAAATTATTTTACTAGAATTGATAATTTTACTTAATCAATAAATACAAGTTTGGATTTTAATTATGGGATTTTATTTTGAAAATTATTGAATTACTACAGAAAATGATTCATGCGAGTTTGACATTAAAAATGAAAACTTTATTTTGAAAGCGATGATTTTCTCACATGTTTGAAAATGAATTTGAAAGAAACTTTATATAGAACAACTAGTTGCTAATGACAGTTCCGTTAGCTTTTGGCGTATCATGTTTAATGACTAGCTAGTTTGATATTAGTGAGCTCTATTATCATGTTTGTTATTCGTGGGTCTAGTACTTGCATTTGTTTTCATGGCTTTAAGCTACATTTGGTTAGTATTACCCTTGTGGACTGTGTTTTTATATTTGTTTCATGGCTCAGGCCGTGTTTGGTGACTTACTCTCATAGACTGTGTGTTCACGTTTGTTTCGTGGCTCAGGCCGTGTTTTGTTACTTACCCTTATGAACTATGTGTCCACATTTGTTTTCGTAGCATAAGTCGTGTTTGGTTATTTACCCTTGGGGACCGTGTGTCCACATTTATTACTTGTTCTAATAAGTCCCTATAATTATGCATCTTTAATTATTTGAAGAATCTATTTTTCACTAGTTTTGATTAGTGACATTTATAATTACTGAATGCAGTTATTTATTTTATTGAAATTAAATGATAATGACGTTTGACATAATACTTTAATGAATCAAGATTTTATTTAAAGTTACATAGAGCCCTTTTATGCGAAGTTTGTTGAATATTGTTTGCAAAAATTATCATCTCTAGCGTGCATAATTACTTTAAACCTTTATTTCATATATATTTAACTATTTATTGTTAGGATGCTATTTACTAAAAATTTACTTTAGTCTCAAATTCATTAGCTAACACTAATCCTATTGTTGACCTCTAAAGGGCATACCACTATTCTGGGTGGAATTTTGCCTCGCATTATGTAACACTTGCCCCGAGTGTTATCCAAAAATCACACAATTCAAATAAACTAAGTGTGGTTAAGGAGTTAATCTTAAAACCAACTTAGAAAAAAAATCATTTAAATTATTAAATAGATACACAATTGCAAAATAAATATTTAAAACCTTTTAAAAAAATTTTATAGGTTTTACCTATAGCGCATGAAAGCAAGCTAGGCGAAAGCATCATAACAGTCCTCTCGAGCCAACTTTCGGGAGGCATCGTTCTGTCATCCAGTCTGCGATTGAATAAATTTTAAAGCTTACATGTGCTTCTTAATGATTACTAGTAGTGCACCAAATTTCAAAAAGATCTAACGGTCAGATTAAAAGTTAGACATATTACAAGTTTGGTCATTTTTGCTGTCATGACAACACTCCGGACTAAATTTCGGAGTTCACTATTTCATCATTCGACCTTCGATCAGAGTGATTCTAGAGCTAACACGTCATATTCAAAGGGTACTATAAGTGTACCAAATTTAAAAAAGATTCAACGGTTGGATCAAAATTCATGCATGTCCTAACATCTCACTATTGCTGTCATGATAGCACCTTTAGACCAAATTTCGAAGTGTGCCATTTCTCCGTCTGGTGTCCGATCGATGTGATTCTAAAGCCTAAACAAAACTTGTAAAAGGTTTTACTTGTGGTCCAAATTTTAGAGAAATCCAATGGTCAAATTAAGATTTGAACAGCCGGATGCAAAAATGCAGTTTTTTGGTAAAAATCATTTTCAAAATTGTCTAAATCTCATCCTAATGGTCACAAACTTGTGGGAACACTTTGGACATGTCAAAGAGGACTAAAAACACCTGATAGAATATTTAAATAATAGAAAAACCTTTTATACCAAAATTTGACCACTCAGGTGCCATTTTTCAAAATGGACCCTAAGTTCCAAAATTCACAAATCACACAAGAGTGGCCAAAAACCATTCTAAATATCATATACACATATGAATACATATGCTAAATATTTTCACTTGGCTTAAAGATCTCCGTGGGGCCAATGCACCTACTCTTTCTATCCAAGGTGTATGTTTTACCATAGCATACCATTTACAATGCAACCATTTTACATTTACTTATAGAATCACATATATATCAAAATAAATATTTGCTTGTAGTAGAAACTTGGTCTACTAAATAAATCCATCAAAACCGCACACCATAACCAAGTTTCCTAACCACAAGTCTACAAGCAGACAATAATTCATACATAAGCCATACAATCCATACATATTCACACACATATTTACATAATCACATCCTACTGGCATCCTAATCCTAAATACATTACAATAAATTTGCTCAAAAGAAAGGGGTTACGATTCTTTACAATCTACAAACAATCCCTAGTTCTGCTCCTTTCTCCATCCACCATTGGTTCCTTTGCGTGTACTTGAAAATATTAAAAAGAAAAGGGTGAGATAATCATAGTCTCAGTAACAGAGAAATTTATATTAATTATTACAAAGTAAGCCATAATCAAATAAACGAATAATAAATTCAACGTAGTACATAATTTAGCCATTTAAAATGCATGAATACATGACATAGGTCGGTATAGCCTTTCATGACCAACAAAATACCTCTTGGCACTTTTTAACTCGTAGGTAAACGTTATACCTACTAGTACCTTCACAAGCACAAAATATAATCTGAGACATGATCTAATCCATTGAATTGCCTATACCCCTTTGATGTGAATCCTGAGCAGTCAAAGCTAACTCCTTCCTAGAGCCAGGCCGACTTACTCCCTATGTGAGGGCTACCTTGGCTTAGGCACTCAACCTCACACTTTATATGTCGGATTTCCTCCCCTACTGAGAGGTGTTGAACACTCAATACACTAATCACTTTAGTGCACTGAGCCTACAATATGTAAGGCAACATTGAGTACTGGCAATGTGCCATAGAATATTACAAGTCCATACCTTCTCATTGGTGAACTCCAACCGAGATCATGCCTTTTACTCTTGCCTACCTTTCTCGATATTGATCATTTCAATACTCTAAGGTAGTATCACATTTATAAATCTCCCTTAAATGGTTCCTTAGCCTATCTAAAGTACCTAGCTTAGTTACACTTCCTTAAGTGCAACTTCTATTCTTTATGATTACAATACATGCAAACAATCTCGTTTCCATAAAAACATTATTGTTAAACAATTAGAAAACATATTTGTAATATAATCAAAGTAGTACCCATAACCACTTATAAAGCACATTTAATCTTTTAAAAAATGTAATGCATGATAGCTAGTAATATTTATTAAAAATAGCTAAACGAAGTAATAAGAAATATAAATTTTCCTGTTACCTTAACCTTTTAATACCAAAAGGGTTCCTCTTGTACAAAATAGGACTTGACTTGTTTCTTAACTTCTCAATAAGTTTCACCAACAATTCCCTACAACATATGAGTGATCCATATCACTTTTCATGGCAAATATCATTAATGAAAACTATAACTCATACCATACAACTAGGTCAATGAGCCATAATCCATCCCAACGGTCTATATATTAAACCAACCATTCACATAATACCACCTAACCAACAAAACCATTTATTAGCCACCATTAGGCCAATTTTCAATTTATAGAATTTTTAATCAATTCAAAACCTTCACTTAGTATCACCAACTTTCATTATTAGCCCTTGTAATGAAAACCAAACCTTAATTTAAATCTTATTGGGCTCAAATAGCAAAATTATAACTAAATCAATAGGCTTAAATCATTGAGGAGCAAAACCCAACTTCTTGGGATTTGAATTTTGCCCTCAAACTTCATTTTTATCTAAATGCCCACTCACTCAAAACATTAAGGCATCATGTAAAAACTCAAAACAACCTCCTAAAGACCCAAGAAAACTAAAGCTTATAAGAATAAAGCCTTTTGGATCAAATTTTAAAAATTTTTTCTTCTAAAAATTGAAAAAAAAAACAAGAGGGAAGGAAGAGGATTGAAGTAGAAAGTTTATCTATTGTGTAGCCAAGCTCGCAACAGTCGTAAAGCCTCCTAGATCCAAGCCTAACTCCTTCTCTTCCTCCTCTCTTCTTCCTCTCACTCTCTCATTTTCTTTCTCTTTGTTTCTTTGCTTTCTTCATTTCATTTTTATGTGAAATGGCTCTTAAGAAACTGATCAAAAAAATTTAGGGAAAATTACAAGGATGGGCCCAACATTTCTTAATTATAGCACAAAAACCCAGGTCAACTTTGGTAATTTTTTTCCATAGTTAAAAATAAAATAAAATTCAACTTTTGCTTAGTAAAATTCAAACTCAAGACCTCTATCATACTATTCTTAATCTTAATTTAATTATAAATTTTTATTTTTTTATAAATTTGAGTCTTAAAATTTCAGGATATTACACATTATATCCGTTTGATTTAATTATTTGAACTAATGTATTTTACTTTGAAAGTCAGGTTAGATACTCTACATAGCCTATAGCCAAGTTTCTATTATGATATATGTTACTTGCTGGTTGGAAGGAGCTAAGCTCTTGATTGATAATATATTGTGTTGTAGAATTTTCAGGAGATCCTATTTACAAGGAAGGTTCTACCAAAATTTCTACAAAAATATTGAAAATTTCATTATAATGATTTCTATTAAGTATGTTATAATTTTCAGTACAAATTTAATTATATTTTAAAATGAAAATATTTTTAAATTTTGGGCTTAAAGGATGTGTGATATGGTTCACATCCCATGCCAATCACCCTCTATTTTTAGGGTATGACATAGAATGATCACATTTCTCAACATTATTATGTGCTTGATACATGCTTAATAGTAGTGGATTGTATGGCACAACATATCTATTATCAAGAGGAATGCCTTTTGACTTCAATGGTTTTACCATTATCCTTCTTTTGTATGCAGATAGCCATCATCATCAATTTGTGCTACAGTAGTGAATTTCTTTAGGAAGTACTTACTACACTTCTTATCTTGCATGCATGGTGATTTTGGATTGCTCTTTGCACAAGGACCATGGATCATAAATTTTTTGACCAATTCATGCAACAATGGTCATGATGTTTCATATGAAATTTTAGCTAAAATAATTTTATCAACTTTTGTTGCTTCTGTTATTTTATCTTTTTAATCCATGAATAAGAGAATGTGTGCATGAGCAAGTCCTCACTTTTGAAACTTAACAGTATATACTTCTGCATAAAGAAATAGTAAATGTAATAATCTAATCGAATGGAAGAAAAATTTTGAATCAAAAACAATATGAGCAAGTTAAAGACCATCAAATGCAATGAATTCTTATATTGAAATGTTACTATATATATGTAGCAAACAATACTTAAGTTTTTAATTCTAACTTGTTTGACCTGTGCCAAAAATTTTCTTCTCTTTGATGGTTTTCATCAATGATAGCAATTTTAGCTTGAAGATTCTACATAACATGTCTGGACGATTTGAAAGAGATAAAGAATGGTTCTGGCAAAATCTAGTAATTTCTGGCCAAGTAAGATTACATGTGAAAGTCAAAAATATATCTAGGTACCCAACCCAATGATAAATAGCCATTGCATCTTGAAATTTTTGAATAGCTCCACCAGTGAAAGATGAAGGCAAAATTATTCATCTTCTTGCATAATTGGCATTGCTATCACCATTGATTAAAGCATCTGGCAAATCTTGATATAAATTGACACATAGCTCCTTTTAATGATTTTTTACCCAAAGTAATCTTTGTGATTCAACCATTGTATAACCATCAACAATAAATTGCTACAATAATCTAATTACATGAAGTAATGATGAGATTTCATTAGCTTGTGTCATAAGTCGAAATGAAAAATATTCCCTCATACTAACTTTCTTTTTCTTCTTAGTTGAGCTAAGAGTGTCTTTGTAATGATCAACATCATCCTTATAGCTGTCCTCACCAAACAAAAATAGTATGGGATATTAAAGAGGGATGTAAAATGGATGCAACTCATTTATACGCTAGGGTGATCCTGATAACTATCCAACAATAACATCTCTTCTACTGAAATCCTTATCAATATCACCAACAACTAATGCTATAACCTCTAATGTTGTAGGAAGATTATATGTATGACCATGATGTTTTTGAGTACTCATCAAGCACAACTTTAATTGATCACACTCCTTATTCTTTATTAATGACGATGCCATCTTATATTGTTGTACAAAAGGATTCACTCTATTCAAAACATCTTTTATTTTTTTTACCAATTGATGTCTCAATGCTCAATGACTTCTAATGATTACTATATGAAATTAATGATAACTTAATATCATTTTTTCAAGTAAATTAAAATATGAACAACCATTCAAACAAATAAAGTTTGACAAGCATGTACCTTATAGCAAATATTCTATTTGCAACTTTGTTATTAATATAATATATGTATAACTGTGAGTAAATGAGTTTAGCTCCTTTTGGTGGCAATAAACTTCCAATCATGTGGTAATTCATTATTGATATTCCAAAGGAATAAGGCCCACCACACTATTGATTGAATGATTGACCTTTCCACACATATATGTAAAGGAGAACATCATGTTATACTGTTTTATATTAGCATGAAAATTTTTTGACTCATTTAACTTCTTATCAAAGAATAGACTTTGTAAAAATCTTGGTGGTTCATACATTTTTGGCAATACAACTTTTCCCTTAAAACAACAAAGTGAGAATGTTAGGCTCCTACGTAATGTGTCTTGCTCAGCTCTTTCATTGAACCATAGCTAAGCCTGACAATATTTATAAGTCTCTATAGGATCTCCTTCATCAATATAAACTGCATACCATGATAGTTACAAAGTTAATTCATTCATCAACATAAACTTCATGCCATTTAATTTTTTAGGTTTTTAATCACATTTCCAATAAGAACAATATTTGTAATTAACTATAGGTCATAATTGATCTAATAAAAAAGTAACACAATAATATTAATATATGATAAATGGTTTAATATTTAGGAAGTAATATTGGAAAGTTTTGGAACTAATTAAAATGCCAATATTTTAATATTGTGTAAAATATAATATGTTGTGCTAATTTCTTTAATAGGTTCTTGAACATCATTGGACAAGGTATGAAGTTCTTGAAAATTGTCTGGGAGGATGAATAATATGCAAAAATGATAATTAGAAAACCATAAAAAAAAAACTAAATATCATAAAGGAAAGGTTGCAAATTGATAATAGGATTACCTCTAATGACTTCATCATTTGTATCACTTGCATCATTATCTTCATCTAGGTCTTTATTGTATGAAAATTCAATTTTTTCATAATAATCTTCAAGGGCTATAAATCAATCAAAAAGCATAATCAAATTATTATAATTCATAAACTACCAACGATAAGGCATTTTGAGAGAAGTACTTTTCAAATAATTTAATACACTTGGTTATTTTTACATAAAAACTCATACAAACTTGATTTTTTGCACAGTAGACATAATGTATAAACTAAACCCCATGATAAAAAAAAACAATGATTTCTTTGCTTCCTTGAAGATCTGTTGAAGATCTCCTTTTAACCTCTATTGAGAATCCCAGCAATACCCTTTATTATGTCTTTAGAAGGTGTGGTTTAAATTTATTAGGAAGAGGGAAATAAAAGTATTGGACTTGACTACCTTTTTTTACTCCTATTTAGAGGGAATTATAAACAACCATTAGATAAAGGGATGCAACTTTTAAAGTAACAAGTTTAACTTTTAGTCTTTTATCATTGAACTGAGAAAAACCATAAATGCCCCCAGCTTTATATTTTTCAAGACATATGGAGGAGCATTATTTTACATCTCTTACAAATGCCTTGAGTTACTGTTCATAAGGATTCACTTGTGGAATAGATTTCTATCATATATTGATTTATAAATAGAAGCAACCTGAGGCATTTCAATTAAAATACCTCAAGCCTTAGCATACTTTCTTTTTGCTCCACTTAGACATGTATTTACTTGCAAATGTTTAACCCTAATAATGAGAACAAAAGTCCCAGTAATTGTAGAAAAATTTAACAAACAAGCAAGAACTTCTTAGATGGGGTTAAAAGGATTCAATTAATTAAAACCAAATAACAAATAATCAAAATCATCTATATCTATTTAATTTATGTATGTATGTATGTATGTATGTATGTATGTATGTATATGCAACAACATATACTCAAACATATATATGTACATATATGACAACAAATGAAACTGCAATTCAACAACATATATATATACATACCAAACACTTCCCTTATTTCTTTCTTATTCCTTTGATTGAGTGTATGGGCTATAAAATAGTAATAGGATCTATCCATGTGACTGGACTTTACTAAGCTCACCAATGAGGGGATGCAACTAGGCCAAAGGTCCATAACCTAACATTAGTCCATGGATTTCCTCTCTTTACCAACTCTACAAGGAGGAGTCATATGTCCTAAAGGAAGGAGAAATATTAAGGGCTTTAATAATATAAATTCATCTATTGGGCACTATAGTGGTAGACCACGTGGTCAAATATCCAATCAACATCAACACTCCATCATTAGCTCCCATCATCATTATCTAACCACTATCATCAATGCTCCACAATCAACTTCCAACACATCTCAAATCATACATCACATTCATAGCACATTCCAGTTTCAAAAATAATACTCAACATATAAAATTTCATTTACAATCAATATCAATATGAACACATGCATGTCCAATACTATGAGCATATTAGTAATCAATTAGACCTCACAATTGTATATATAATATTAAATCACCATGTTATTCATTATTACAATTCTCAATCTAGTTCCCTATTAATATTCACATTATTAATACACACACATTTATCAAAAAAAAAATCTAAGATTTGATATTCCATAAACTCATTTGTAATATATATATATATATATAGTATTTCTCACTTAACAATCATTTTCTTAATAGTAACAATCCAGATCAAGTCAAAAGCTTAGCAAATATATATATATAATCATTACATTTAAGAATTTCTCTAAAACGGGTGTCTAACATGTGAGGAAAATTAAATGTGGTTATCTCTCACCAAGCTAGATAACACAGCCATATCAATGCAACTTTCTCAGCCAGAGAGCAAATAGGGTTTAAGCTATCAATAGCAATTGAATCAAATTCCTGCAAATACACCATATAATCATCATTGATAGTAGACCTATAAACCTTTTGAAACTATCTTGGTTCAACTAGTTCCTCATCACCTTTTAAGGGTGGTTCACCTTCAGCTTCATCCCAATCAACAATATTAATTCTTTCAACATAAAAGGGTGTTATAGTAGGCACAGGGAAAACATTACTTTTATCTAATAAAATGATCTGCCTAGGCACAAAGCTTCCACTATTTAAGGCATCTTCAAAGAAATAACCTCAGTATGATTCAATAACCTTAGCAGTGAGATCTAGACAATTGAATATGTATCTATGAGAATCAATAAATATCCAATAAAGAACCATCAATGATTTTAGCATCAAGCTTCATCTATTGCAAATTATAAGATTTTATCTGTGCTCTACAACCCCATACTTTCATATGCTTTAGTGTAACAGCCTTTCTAAAATACAACTCATATAAAGTCTTTAGAATTGATTTTCTAAGAACTCGATTCAAAACATATACAATACTCTTGAGTACATTGTAACATCCTAAAATTTAAAATAAGATTAATTAAGATTAAGGGGTGAGGTAATTGATCTAGGTCCTAATTAGAGTAATTGGATAGCCTTTAAGTTAATTAGACCATACATATGGTGTAAAAATGGGGACTTAAGTATTATTATAATTTCTTAGGGTTAAGTAAGGCAACTTATTTTAGACCATCCAACTTGAAAAATGAGGCCTTGCACCATGATAGACACGAAGAGATTTCAAATCCCAAGTTTACTATTTAAAATCACAAAAAAGAGAGTTTGAGAGAGAGTATGGTAAGAGACGAAGTAGGCTTAACTAGGGTTTTGTTTTGGCACCCATTTAGAGCCTTTTTAGCCTTATAATCTATTGGGTAAGCTTCTATTCTCTCTTCTCTTCTCCTTCTATGTATTTTTCTTCAAATTTTTTAGGTTGTGAGTAAGGCCTAAATTTTCAGCTAAGTTATACCCATTTTAATGACTTCAATAGAGTTTAAGGGTAGTGTTTTAAGTTTCTAATCTTTTTTATGTTAATATAAATTATTAGTATTGTTAATAATAGGTTTAGAGTTAATCTTAATGATAATAAATTATGTTTAAGGTAATGCATTAAGTTAACAGTATGTGT
Organism: Prosopis cineraria; assembly: GCF_029017545.1. Lineage (NCBI taxonomy): Eukaryota > Viridiplantae > Streptophyta > Magnoliopsida > Fabales > Fabaceae > Prosopis > Prosopis cineraria. The sequence continues at coordinate 7,516,474 of NW_026555336.1, read as the reverse complement.
TAAGCTTATTGATGGTCAAATAAGTTAATGTGAGTGAGAAATAGGATTGATTTTTCTTAATCATGCTTAATGAGGGTTTAATGTCTTAACTGTGATTTAAATTAATTAATCACAATTAGCCATTATGTTTTTTTGTAATTATTAATTGTAGATTAGTTGCTTTAAAGCTTTTTGTACTTGTTAGAAGCTCCCTTAGAATCTAAAATGTATCCTTAGGTGTTAATATGAAAGTGAAGGTAATTAGGAGTTAAATTCATGTAGATAATTGTCATTTGTATTTATGAATGTTTAGTTATTGATGCGATAAATCTGATGATATGAATGTACAAGCATGTTGGTATTGATGATTGAGAATTTTGTGACTATGAAAAGCATGAAAAATGATGAGTTGAGTTTTACAATTGAGTTGCAATATGTGCTTAAGTGCATGCTTGGTATGAAGATAAGCTTAAATAAATGATTATAGCATGAATTACACATTGGTTATGTATTCTCAACTTAAAATTATGCATTTGATTATAAGATAAGTTAATCAAGTTTGAAATTATGACATGTCATTGAATGATATGAGCATGTTGCATGAGTATGATTATATTGTTTAAAAGGTTGTTACTTGAGTTGTGAAACTTATCCCTTTGTTTTGAGATTGTTATTGATAAGAATATATGTGTCACATGCATATATGAGTATTAATTTGATTAGCTCGAATTAGGTATATATTTCTTATGTGATTATGAAATTGTGAGTTTGAATTAGGTATAATGATATATATGATGATTAATGTATGCAAGTTCATGGATTATGGAATTATTGAATCGTTGAGATATGGATATGAACATGCTTGAGCATATGTATGTTAAACTTGCAAGATCATACTTGGGTGAGAATTCACCTAAAAGATAGTAACAAGGTATTATTAGAAATCCATCTGGTGTAGCCTCCACTGAATTTGCATATAATAGTTAGCATTATTGTTAATACATGTGCTTAGTATTATCATTAAGTCATAGGTATAGTGTGAGTCAGGCAAAAAACTTAGTGTCACTAATTTCTATTAAGGAAAGTATAGGTCGGGCAACTATGACACTCTGATAATTCAAGAAAGGAAAATCCATAGTCTGGATTTAGGGAGAGAATACCTTGACTGAGTAACCCTTCACAATTGAAGAGTAGGCCTAATATGGTTACACAGTTTAGCCTTATATGGTTTAATAGCCCATAGATTCAATCAGAAGATATAGGGAAAGGAAGAATGATGGGTGATACGATTTAGTCGCTTATCCTCAAAATTAAACTAAAGCTAACCCTAACACAATATAGGGTCAACCCTAGGTCATCTCCTAAGGAATGGTCTTAGTCTAATTAAAAGTTATTTAGTGAAATAAATCACCAAAAGTTGTAAAAATTTAGTTACCTAATTATCTAAACCAATTACCTAATGTGCAAGTAAATAAAATGCTAAATAAAGTGAGTGAAATGAACTTTCGTTTTCACAAGAGTAGAACCCTAAAAATTAGTTAATTTTGGACTCATTATCTTCTCATAATTAGGCTAAGTTTAGCTTCTCTTTCTTCTCGACTAAAGCTATCATGACTTAAAAAAATTATCCTAAGCCAATTAACCTAATTAGCTAACTTCCCTAAGTCTCAGATTAAAGTTCCTAGTTCAGTTAACCAATTGGTAAAGAAATTAGCCAAGGATTCACTCAAAATCCTCCCTCGACAGCCACGATCAAATACATAAATTGAGTAACCATAAGATTATGTCAAGATACTCAATGACACAAGCATTAACACCATAAGATTATGCAATATTAATATAAGTAATTTACTAATTAAAAAACACAAGTTTATGTGCCAAGCAGAGAGTGGCAAAATTTAGTCATGGCTATCCAAGGAAGAAATTAAATGAAACAATCCTCTCTTTTTACATCAACATCAAATTCAAATTAGAATTTACAAGCTAAGATGATTAAATCCTAGATTAAGAAATCTAATCATCTAGTAAAAAGAGAAGAGAATAGAAAACAAAAGAACTTAGCCAATTTGAAGCTCAAGACTCATCCTCCATCTTCATCTCTCTAAGATTCTACTAAAGAAATTAGCCAATCTTTATCATATTCAAGAACCCTAGTGATTGCTTGTGAAGGCCAAACTTTATAGCTCTTGAATGATTAGAAATGAGCTTCAATCCTTATGAAAATAGAAAGGTTAGGATGAAATTGAGGAGAGGAGAAGAATGGTGTGAGTTTTGTGAAGGTTTGGTGGCTGAAAATGAAGGTTAAGGTGCTGGAAAATGAAGAACACTATGGACAAGAGAGAGAAAATATGAAAGATGAATGAGATGAGTATTGAATCTCAATTCTTGGTGAGAATGGAATGATTATTCTATTTCCCATCAGCTGATCCTAATTAAAAAAAAAAAAAAAAAAAAAAGAAAAATAGGAGCCTTGTCACGCTTGCAAGGTGGTAACCTCTTATTAGTTTGTAGATGATTTTAATATGAGTGTAATTTTTCATGTGTCATCCACATTGTCAAGCTAATTTAATCCCTAAATAAGACCTAATTCACATGCAAACCATCAGCTTTGACCTCAAGGAGCGTTGACTTCAATTGCCTAATTGATGTATAAGTCACATGCCACCTATGTTGCATAAATCACATAGTTCAATTAAATAGCATGTGATATAATAAAATATAATTAATGTCAAGAATTAAATTCATAATTAGAAGGGATAATTAATTAAAATAATCAAGTTCTAGGCTGCATAAAATTATATAAAAATTTTCACACAAAAGCAAACTGAAAGTAGGTCAAACTAAAACAATTAAAAAAGTGTTAACTTTTCATTTAATTACTCTCAAAATAAAATACAACAACAACAATAAGCCTTTATCCCACTAGGTGGGGTTGGTTACATGGATTGCAAGACACCATTGTGCTCTATCATTTATCAAGCTTTTAAGAATATTATTAATTAAGAGATTGCGTTCAACAACTTCCAAGAGTGTTCTCTTAGGCCTTCCTCTACCTCTCTTAGTCGGACTCAAAGTTATATGTTCCACTCTTCTCACTGGTGCCTCCCTTGGTCTTCTTTGTACATGCCCAAACTATCTCAACCGATTTTCTACCATTTTTTCCTCAATAGGTGCCACCCTCACTTTTTCGCGTACGTGCTCATTTCAAATTTTATCTTTACGTGTATGTCCGCACATCCATCGTAACATTCTCATCTCTGCTACTCCAACTTTATACTCTTGCTGTCCCGTTAGAGCCTAGCATTCACTACTATATAACAATGCCGGTCTGATAGCAGTGCAATAAAACTTTTCTTTAAGTTTATTAGGCACCTTACGGTCGCAAATAACTCCTTTAACTTTTCTCCAATTAAACCACCCAGCTTGAATTCTATGTGAAATATCTTCACTGATTTCGCCATCATTTTGAATAATGGCTCCCAAATATCTAAACTTTTTACTTGAGGTATAATTTGATCTCCCAATTTCACTTCCAAATTATTGTCGAATAGTCCTTTACCAAATTTACAATATAAATATTCCGTCTTACTTCTACTCAGACGAAAACCTTTCGACTCCAATGTCCTCCTCCATAACTCAAGTTTGCAATTAACCTCTTCTCTTGTCTCTGCTATAAGAACTATATTATCTGCAAAGAGCATACATTTTGGAATTTCCCTTTGAATATGTTTCGTCAAAACATTTAATATCAAGTTGAATAAATAAGGACTCAGAGATGATCCCTGATGTAGTCCAATCTTTATAGGAAAATCCTTTGTTTGACCACTAGGCATTCTTATACTAGTTTTTACCCCCTCATACATATCTTGTATGACTTTAATATAAGCAATCCGTACTCCCTTTTTTTCAACGCTTTCCAAAGCACTTCTTTTGGTATACGGTCATAAGCTTTTTTCAAATCAATAAAACCATGTGTAGATCTTTATCTTTACAATGATATTTTTCCATTAATCCCCTTAGTAGATAAATCGCCTCTATAGTTGATCTACCTGGCATAAAACCAAACTGATTCTCAGAAATACTTGTCTCCAATCTCAACCTGTGCTCAATTACTTTCTCCCACAATTTTATTGTGTGGCTTATAAGTTTAATCCCTCTATAGTTAGTACAATTCTGAATATCTCCTTTATTTTTATAAATAGGAATTAATGTACTTCTCCTCCACTCATCAGGCATTTTCTTGGACCATAAAATCACATTAAATAACTTAGTTAACCATCTCACCCCTTCTTCACCTAAACATTTCTACGCTTCAATAGATATACAATCAGGTCCGTTGGCTCTACCATTTTCCATTTTCTTAAGAGCTTCCTTTACCTCCTTATTACGTATTATTCGATAGAATGACAAATTTTGTTCTCCTTCACCAGTTACTAAATCCTCCAAGTTACTAGATGAACCCTCTCCATCATTGAAAAATTTAGAAAAGTAAGTCTCCCATCTATTTTTAATTTCATCATCTGTAACTAAAATTCTTTCCTCTTCATCCTTAATACACCTTACCTATTCTAGATCTCTTAATTTTCTTTCCCTACTCTTGGCAATTTTATAAATATTTTGCTCTCCTTCCTTCATCTCAAGGCTCTTATAAAATTCTTCAAAAGCTTTAAAACGAGTTTCACCCATAGCTCTCTTAGTTTCCTTCTTAGCCATACAATATCTCTCCCAATTTTCCTCATTGTTACACAAATGTATGGCTTTAAAACAGTTCTTCTTATACTTGATTTTATCCTGTACACTATTATTCCACCACCAAGACTCCTTATCTCTTAGACCAGAACCTTTTGATTCTCCCAAAACTACTTTTGCAACCTCCCGTATCTTTTTAGCCATATCCTCCCATATGATGTTAGCACTTCCCTGAGATTCTCAAATTCCTTTATCCAAAAGATTTCGCTTGAAAATATCTTGCTTCTCACCTTTTAATTTTCACCACCTAATCCTTGGTGCTACTACTTGTTGACGTTTTTAGATTTTACTCATAATACACACATCAAGGACTTGGACCCTATGTTGTGTCGTTATAGCATCTCCGGGGATCACCTTGCAATTTTTACAAAGTCTTCTATCTGTGTTCCTAACTAAAAGAAAATCAATCTGTGACCTTGAGGCTCCACTTTTGTAAGTGATGAGATGCTCATCTCTCTTCTTGAAACAAGTGTTGGCAATCTTAAAATCATACGCTAATGAGAAATCAAGAAGAGTTTGTCCTTCATTGTTTAGCTCTCCAAAACCAAAACCACCATGCACCCTCGCATGCTGACCAGCTTCCCTCCCGACATGCCCATTAAAGTCTCCTCCAATAAAAATCTTATCACTCTGTGGTATGTGTCGAATCAACCCCTCCAGATCCTCCCAAAATAATTCCTTAAGACTGGCTTCTGTGCCGACTTGCGGTGCATAAGCGCTAATAATATTAACAGTCTCACGTCTAATTATCATTTTTAAGGAAATAATTCTATCTCGAATTCTGCTAACTTCTACAACGTTCTTCTTCCACTCCTTATCTATAATGATGCCTACTCCATTGCGTGCACTTACTTTTCCTGTATACCAAATTTTGAAACCTTGAATATCCTTAGCTTCTTCTCCACGCCATTTTGTTTCTTGAAGGCAAAAGATATTGATTTTCCTTTGAATCATAACCCCTACAACCTCTACAGATTTACAATTCAATGTCCCAACATTCCAAGTACCAAATCTAATTTTGCTCTCATGACTAACTTCTTTAGCCGCATGCGTCTAGAATGATGCGGTAGCCCTTGCTCATTTAACACTACATCCGGGCCCCGATACAGCGTCTCTAACTCACTTATCACTGTATTCGAGCCATGCAGGGTGTTACTTACGGGCAACGACCTAGCATTAACATTATAACGTCTATTGTCCATGTTCATGATAGATTTAACAAAATTTTACATTGGCTGTTGATAGCCTAACACAACCCTCCTCCTTTACCCGGGCTTGGGACTGGCTATAAACATAGGCGGAGTTTCTCAAAATAAAATAAATTTTAAAAATATAATTTTATCACTCATCAACTAGACATAAAATGAACTTTGTAAATGTTTCTTGTATATTTCTTCAAAAGTTTATTTTTTAGACTAAAATACCCCTAGTGTACTAAACCTAGAAACTTAAGCAAAATTTTAAATCTAATGCAATGTGTGTACTTTAAGGTGATAAATCATTAATAAAATGGTCCTAATTGACACATAAAAATTTGTAGCAAATGTGTTCTATCAATAGGATGCATATATAATCATGCATAACTGTCATTACTGGATTCTATGCCATATGATTAGTGATTTATTCTATTATGATATATGGTGGGTGTCAATGAAATGTTAAATGTTATTGAGATTGTATAATCTCACTCCCATTTGTTAACATTCTTTTCTAGGAAACGCTAAGAGTAAGGCTAAGGGAGAAGCATTAAAGATTAGGGACATTTAACTTCATAAGTAAAGTCTCTAGTTACAATAGTTGTGTAATTGAATACTTAATATTGCCAACATTGAGTTGAACAATCCTTGTTATGACCTTCCTATGCTTTTGTAATAGGAGCCAATAGTACTAGTGTGTGATTTATGATTGATAGTCAAATCTTTATTACATATGGAATTTTAGCTAGTTTATCTATAGATGTGGTCTATGCATGGTTGTTTATCAAGGTTACTAGCTAAGAATTAGGTGAGGCACTTGGTTGATTTGAGAATAAGTAATATATTGATGCATATAGCCCCAAGTATCCAAAATCCTTATTTGGTTCCAGCTTAGAGTGAAATTGAAACCATTAATTAGAGTGTTTAATTTTTTATTTGTAAATGCTTGGATCATCTTAATTGGAGGTCTAAGGCAAAAATTAGGTGCCTTAAAAGTTAGAATTTATTTTTTGTCTTTTCAGTGCTATACTGTTATGTGCTATGACACAATGCTTCATTAGCCACAGTGGATGTGTCATTTGTGTTGGCCATGGTAGAAGGTGTCATGAGTAGCCCAAGAAGTTGTAGTGGATTAGCCCAAGAATGTTGAAATAACTATTTTCCCCCTTTTTCTCCTATTTTAATGCTCAACTACTTTTCTAATCTTCTATAACCTTGCGTGCTCTGATTTTTTATGCTTTTCAAGGGCCTTCACTTATAGTTTTCAAACTTATTTTGTTTTGGGATCCCATTTACTCCAATATTATTTGTAAATGAATTTTGGAATTTCAAATGACTAAGGTTAATCCTATCTTCCTTTAGTCTCATCGTAATTATTCTTTTTGGTTTCTTGTGTTACCGTTATGAATTGATAATGATAGAGGTCATTACATACATCACCCTACAAGAAATCTAGCAATAAAGAGCAATTGACCATACTTCTATCATATTTATGAGAGTATAATTTCACTTTTCTGCAACCCAATGCTAATATAGGGTTCTAAGCATAGTATACCGAGCTTCGATGCTATGCTCCTAAAGATACAACTTAAATAGCCTAGGGTTCCTACCAATCTCAATATATCTCCCATAAAATTCACCTCCTATGTCAGATTTAACACATTTAATTAACTTGCCAAATTTCAATTTGTACATTGCCTTAAAATTCTTGAATGCATTAAGAGATTGTCTATTTTCATAGAAGACTTAAATCCATCCATATCAAGGGTAATCATCTATGAAAGTGATGAAATATCTAAAATTACCCATAGTTACTGGTGTAATGGGTCTACAAATAATAGTATAGATAAGGTCTAAAATATTTTCAGACCTCTTTGCTGAGAATTTTTCCTTTATGCAATCAATATAAGTTTCAAAATTTAAGAAATCAAGGTTTTGCAAAATACCTTATTAGCTATTCATTTCAATCTCTCTCTAAATATATGGCTCAATTGGCAATGCCATAACATAAAGGAATTATCATTGGACCTTTGGCATTTATGCCCAGTTGCAGCATTAATTTAAAAATTGGGAAATTCAAACAACTATTCATTCTATTGATATAAACCACACGTCAAGGATGCATTACTGATAATAATGGAGTTGGAAAGAATATCAATTTTTTTAGTTCCTTGAGAGAATGAATAACCATAAATGTCTAATAATGAAGTTGAAATTAAATTTCTCTTTGTTGAAGGAACTTAAACAACATTATTCAGATACAACACATGTCTATAATTTAAATATAAATTTATTGATCCAATACATTCAACCAATACTTTGTTCCTTTCAATGCCAAAGACTAACTTTTGTAGCCCCCTTAAAGAATTCATAACATGCATAGTAGCACCAGAATCTAGCCACAAGGAGTTAAAAAAATTTTCAATGCTATTAGACTCAAAACAAACTAGAGCTAGAGGGGCAATTTGCAAAATTGTATCTTCACTTTCTTGTCTATTATTTAGTAGGAATAATTTAGCTTTAATATGGCCTGATTTCTTACAATAATTACATAGCCCTTTTAAGAATTTCTTTTTTGATTTCTCATTCTTCTCACCATTCTTCTTATAATTTGAATTATCAAACTTTAGGCCTCCAAGCTTGCTATCAAACTTTCCTTTTATTTGAGCCTCCAAGCTTGCTATTAGAACCATGAGAAAGATAATTCATCGAGTGAGAATAAGTCTTCTTTATGGCTTCTTCTTGAGTGACAATAATAGATATCATTTTGTTAACAGACCATTTAGTTTATTGTGAATTATAAAAAGTCCTCAAGGACGCATATTTTGGTGACAATGATTAAAGAACACGATAAACTAAAGTGTTTTCACTAAAATCAATCGCATATGATTTTAGCTTGTTGTAGTAATGAAAAAGCTTGAGAATAAGCTCCTTGACACCAAATACTCCATAATATCAAGTATTATTAAGCTTCTTGTATTTGTCATCAATAGCTCTCAAGTATTCCATTGCAATATTCTTTTCAAGAATACTATCCCTAATTTTCTTTTTAATTGTATACTTGATGGCCACTAGACAAATCCAATTAGATTCAATCCATCTCTTTTGGACAACCTTATTAGAAGTACTGGATTGTAGAGAGAGATCTATTAGTTTGGATTCTCCCTTAGCCAAATTTTTCTTAGAAATTACTAGGCACAGACTCATGAACTCTTTCCAATTATCATAAGTGGTCCCATTAAGAGCTTCTACAAAGGATAGTTGCATAAAAGCAAAAACTGAAATCACAAAATAAAAAATGAGAAATATTAATTATGCATGGATAATGTAATTATAATGCAAAATTCTCAACCAGCTATCTTCAATTATGGAACTATAATTATGCACTAAGAAGACTCAAATACTATATAATTTTAGCTCATACAAAAATATTCATACAAGATAATGTATTAAATATTTTCACACCAATGGGATACAACAAGTATATGACATAACATAAATGCTATTTGCCTATCCTTAAAATGCAACCACCAAAATTAATTTAATAAAGTCACACATATGAGGTATGTCCATAATCAATATAATGAAATCTTAGGTATCAATAATTCACAAATCAGAAGGCTTTTAATGACATTTAAGCAAAACAAATTAATTTAAAAAATAAAGTCCTTATGGTCTTTTAGAAGTTAGAGAACAAATTTAGAATTTAAATGAAATTTTTTAAAAGGTGTCTAATGATAGAAAAGTAATTTTGGAAGAGATTTGCGTGATCAACTCTATTTATATGAAAAGCGCTAAAAGCATTGTTTTCCAATTAGATGCTATTATGTGTGCTAAATTGTGAATTGCTAATTTCAATTGTCTCATATAGGTTAAAGTATTAATATTAACTGCCACTTGCATTTAAATTAATTGATATGCATTAGTATAGGTTAGTCAGACTTTGGTTACTGAGTAATTGTACTCACCCCATCATCTTTAATGTTTCAGGAAATAGCTCAAGAAGTGTGGACAAAGGAAGATACCTTGAGGCTTAAGATTGCCATCCATTTGTAATAGACCTCCTTATTTTGGGTAACCTATGTGTATGACAATTTTAATTGCCAACTAAGATTTCCCTTTTTATTACTTACTTGTGTTAAGTGAAATGTAAATTGTAATGGTATTTTAGACCCTAGGGAAAGAGTTGATTATTATGGGTTATGATGATAGGGCCAAAATATTAATGCAAGTGAGGGTAGGAAATATTATGTGATGATCTGGGAAATCTTAACAAAAATTGTGGTAAACTTCCTCATCCTGTGTTTTTGAGTTTAAGGGGTTAAGAATTAGAAATTTTGATCTAGAAATATTCCTCGTATTATGGTGCATTACACAAGTTAGTTTTGATGATTTGTACATGGTCATATTATTGTTGGTGGCTTATGGTCCTTGGTATTTATTTTGGACACTTAAGAATGTGAAATTTATCGTAATAGCGTAAGTTTTGGAAAGGGTGTCCAATTCTTATTTTAAAAATAATTTGAGTTTGAGACTAATGCCATTAGTTAGAGTCCAAAAAGAGCTTTCTATAGACACCTAGTTCACGTCATTCAAACGTCGGATGAAGATTTGGGGCACGTCAGAAGTTGGCCCTAATGCTGTCAAATTGACAGCAAAATTCACTGTCAAAATTCATGCAATCGTGCCACAGCGTATGGTGCCATAAGCCATAGCGCGTGTCACGGAGGCAAACACGCCACAACGTATGTTCGATGAGCCACGGTGCATGCCTCAAAATTTTTCAAAATTTCTTTTGTTTTGAATTCTTAAATAAATACTCTCACTTATACAACAATCCCTTGCTTCCGTATAATTGCATACTTTGATTTTTCTGATTGTAAGACTTGAAAATGATTTTATTTTTATAAATTTTGGGTCCCTATTTTATTAACCAATGAGATTTTTGTATTTGATAATTACTATTATCTCATTTTCCTAAATGGATTGGGACTTGGGTTTAATTATGGAATTAGAAGGAGGAGGATATTACATGTACTCTACATCAGTTGCCATGTCAAGGCTTATCAAGGTTCAAGCACTTGAATCATGGTGATAAGTCCTCTTTAAGCGAGTATTACCTTTCATGTATTACAAGTAGCATTCTTTCTTAATGGGCAAGCCTTTATGAATGAACTAAAATGTTTATTCAGTTTTTGTCTTAATGTTTATTAATCTCATCATCTCAAATGTATACAAATTGTAAAAATGAGATGATAAACCATAATTTGTAATTTCATTACTTTACATACCTTAGTTGGACAAATTGAAGTCTAATTCCCATTTGAGGTACATACAACACAAATATCTTTAGATTCAACCCTTTAGTCAAATGATCAAATAACATATCCTTTGTATTGATGTAATCAACAGAGACTTGGCCATCTCTAACCCTTTATTTCAAGGATAGGGATTTTAATTCGATATGTTTACTTTTTCTTTATCTCCTTTTATAGTTAGCTACAACCACCGTAGTGTTGTTTTCATAAAACATTCTAATTAGCCTAGAGACTTAATCCACAATCTTAAGCCCAGCAATGAAAGTCACAAGTATTAGTTTCACATTTCTGTATGATATATCTCCTTTTGCAAATAGGAAAATGTAACCAAATGTAAATTTATTGATATCCACACATCCCTCTAGTTTAGAATCTAAGTATCCAATCATTAAAAGATTTTCTATCTTTCTATAAGTGAGAATATAACATGTAGTACCTTATAGAGATATCATGACTTTCTTTGTGGCAATATAATATGCTTCTCCTAGATTACTCCAGTAACTTCCTAACAAACCCACAACAAAAGCTATATCAAGTCTGGTGCAAACATAAACATACATCAAGCTTCCTACTACTATGGCATATAGGACTTTCTCCATCACCTTTCTCTTAAAATCATCCTCAAGACATTAGTCTAAATTGAATTTGTCTCTTCTCAATAGGAGCCATATTAAACAAACAGTTTTTCATCCTGAACATATCATTCAAGAATTTTGTTGATCTAATTTTCCTAAGCTAAGCCTTAAATAACTTGAAATCTATCTCTATGCATCCTTCTGCCAATGACATTAGAAGCCTCACCCATATCCTTCATTTCAAACTCTTAAATAAAAACTATTTTACTTTATGTAATAGTCCTAGATAATTAGTTGCAAGTAAAATGTCATCCACATATAAAATTAAGAATATGATCCTACTCCCACTGACCTTATGATATATACATTCATCCATCATGTTCTCAACAAATCTAAAGGATGTGATTACTTCAATGAATGTTAAGTACCATTGTCATAAAGCCTATTTAAGACTATAAATTGATTTCTTTAACTTGTAAACTGAACGCTCTTTTCATTTAGCAATGAATCGCTCAATTTATTTCATGTAAACCTCTTCCTCAAGTTCACTATTAAGGACTACAATCTAAACATACATCTGATGCAACTCTAGATTAAATTGTGCAACCAATGCCATGATAATACACAATAAATGTTTCTTAGATGCAAGAGAAAAGGTTTCTCTTTGGTCAATTCCTTCCACTTGAGTGAAACCCTTACAACCAATCTAGCCTTACAGTGATCAATGCTACCTTGTGAGTCTTTTTTGGTTTTGTAAATCCATTTATATCCAATAGCCTTAGCCCTACTATGTAGGCCTATAAGTTCCTAAACAAGATTGTTCACCATAGATTCCATCTCATCCATCATGGCATCATACTACAATTTAGATTTTACACTTTTTATAGCTTGAGAAAATGTCAATGGATCATTCCCAACACTTCCACCATAGTCAAACTCAGTAAAATGTAGTATGTAGTGACTAGGTAATTGTAATTTCCTTTATCTAATTTACCTTCTTAATCCATCCTCTTGAGCTGGCTCAAGTTCCTTATTAGGAACATTTTCTATCACTTATTGTGGTTGGTCTAAATATGTGATAGGCTTGTCGATCGGCAAATCTTCTTGACTTTGAACATTATTGACAATTTGAGTTCTAGAAAGCTCATTATAACTTATGACAACTCTAATTTAAAGAGAGCCATTAATCATTTGTGTTCCTTCATAATAAATATTAGTGTTTTCCTCTATTTAGATCATCTTGTGAATGATTACTCATACTAATCACATCACTCTCAAGAAATTTGCATTCCTAGATTTTACAAACCTTTTTAAAGGTAGAGGGCAATAGAATCTATATCCCATAGACCTTTTAGCATATCAAACAAAATATGCCCTAATGTCTTAGGATCCAATTTCCTTTTCCATAGGTTATACACTCCTACTTCCGCAGGACAAACCCATACCTTAAAATGATTTAAACTGGGTTTTCATCTCTTCCAAATTTCAAAGAGTGTTTTGGACACAGCTTTTGTTAGATCCTGGTTTAATATGTATGTAGTTATCTTGAGTGCTTCCTTCCATAAAGAAATTAAAATTTTAAAGCTACATAACATGCTCCTCACCATGTCCAGCAAGGTCTTATTTTTTCTTTCAACCACACCATTCATATCAAGGGAGTCAGGCATGATGTATTGAGCCCCTATACCATGCTCTCGAAGAAATTCTACAAATGAACTAGGTGCTTGTCCTTCATTAGTGCTTCAACCATAATATTCACCACCCTTATCTAATCTCACGATCTTAATTAGTCTCCCAATTTGTTTTCCACTTTTGCTTTATATTCCTTAAAGGCATCTAATGCCTTACTTTTGTTATAAAGCAAGTAAACATACATGTATCGCGAGAAATCATCAATAAAGGTAATGAAATATTTTTGACCATGTGCATTTAAATCAGGGCAACAAATATCTGTGTGCACAATCTCAAGTAACTCAAAACTTCTCCTAGCTCCTTTATGTGACTTACTAGTCTACTTTCCCTTAATGCAGTTCATATAAGAACTAAGTTCCGAATGGTTTAAGGAAGGAAGAATTCCATCCTTTGTTATCCTCTTGATTCTTTCAATGAAAATTTGTCCCAATCTACTATTCCACAAGCTAATAGAATTCTCATCAATGAAACTTCATTTAATACCACAAGCAACAATAAAAGATTGAGGCAAACTGCAAATAAGTTTAAATAAAACATCAATTAAAATAACATTTGCAATTGGAATAGAATCCTTATTAAAACTCAAAATCTTTTGCAAGATTCAAACCATAACCAAAAGGAATTAACTTAGACCGAAAATCAAATTTCTCTTGTAATAAGAAAATAAAAAGGTCAAAAAGGTCTAAAATGATATTATTTGATAAAATTATGCAAAAAGTTCCAACTACTTCTACCACAATCTCAAATCCTACTACCTAAATAGACTTTTTCCTTATTGAGACATAGACGCCTAATATTTAGAAAGCCTTGCATGGTATTTGAAATGTGGATCATAGAACCAATATCAAACCATCAAGTGTCATTATTAATTCTAGTTAAATGAGATTCAAAAATAACACAAGTAAACTTACCCTTTTTTTTCATCTAAGCTTTCCTCTTAAGGTACTCATTCTTTATGTGCCTCTTCTTCTTATAGAAGAAACACTTAGCTTCCCTTTTGTTTTTAGCTGAGGTGGGAGCAATTCTATTTTTCTTCTTCCCTTTCTTCTCCCTTTTGCTAGTAGCCTTAGAACTTTCAACCAAAAGAGCTTCCTTAGGTGTAGCTCTCCAATTCATTAGTAGCCTCATTTCTTTCTAAACAAATATGGCCAGTAGTTCATCCAATGTCCATTTCTCCTTAATTGTGTTGTAAGAGACCTTAAAGGCATCATATTGATTTGGAAGGGAATTTAAAATGAGATGTACTAGGAATTTCTTGATTGATTCCATCTCAAAGGGTTTGAGCTGTAAGGATAGGTCCCTCATTGTCATTATGTGTTGTATGAGCAGCCCAACATTTGCAAGCTGCATACCACATAAATCAAACATTATTGTTCCATCGAACTATTTATCAGATAGTTTGAACTACTTATATAAGACTCGATGGTATTCTCTCGTTATGCAGGATTTGGGATAAAACACTGAATGGCCCTTGGGATCTAATTTTGAATAAGCACAAGGTAAAGGCAATTGGAGCCTTCCCATTTATCATAATAATTCTTAATGCCCTAGTCATCCAAGTCATTAGCAAGCTTTGGGAGCTCGTTAACCCTTAAAGCCTAATCCAAGTCCAAGCAGCCAAGCTGCAACAATGCATTATCCTTCCAATCTAAGTTGTAACATGCTCTTTATTATGTTGGATAACTTAACCATAGAATTATTAAAAAAAATATTATGGAATAAAGAGTTTAACTAAGCCTTTAAAAATCCTACCATGGTTAAAAATGATTAAACTTGACCTTAACGATTACCCATGGTAAAAAAAAAATTAACTTAGTTTTAGAAAAACTATCATAGATAAAAAAAATTTCCTTCCAATCAATTACAAGCAAAACCATTAAAAAAATATCCAAATCCACTAAAATAGTTAAAGAAAACAAACATATAAATTTTAGTTATCAAAAGCTATCTCAAACGTTCACAATAAATAGGCTTAGGGAAAATGAAACCCAAATCATATGGCAACTATAAAGCCCAATTTTCATTCTTAAATCCCTTATCATGGATATACATTTCACATTCCAAAATATTATTGTACACAAATATCTCAACACATGTGGATCCTTATAAACAACCACATATAGTTTATAAGTCTTTAGGCCAACCGCCAACAGGAAATCCCAATGATAGGTAATCAACAATATCAGGTATATAAAAATTTATCAAAGTATATGAGCATGAGCCCTAAATGTGGCAACATATAGTAATTCAACACATAAATAAAAGACGAAGTAATATAAGTCGACACAAGGCTAAACCTCTGAAACCTTCCCCAATAGATTGCCATATGAACTTTCACTTGTAAGTTGTTAGCAATGAGGGTGAGATAATGTCTCAGTAACTAGTAGTCCTACCTACCATACTAAACAATATGTGCTTGTGAGGTGCCAACTGCAACAATTATAAAACATTTAACCATTTAATAAATCATCGCATACCAATATATACCAATCATACATATCATGATGCATGACCCCTAACCACACTTATATCCTCCTTATTTCCTTCGGATGAACCTATGGGCTAAGTCAATATCCTTATCACTAGTTTCTCTAACAAGCTCTTTGATTAAGTGGTGCGGATTGGCAAAAGCACACAAGACACAATGGAACCATGGGTTCCTCATATTGAACCAATAGAGTATCATAACCCTAAACTAGTCTCCTTATAGAACTAATGGAGACAAGTTAGGGTGATGTCCTTTAACAAATAGTGAGATAGTCCCCTGATTAATAAGTAGGACATGGGTAGGCCAACCATCGAGCTCCAAATAGTAATAACCTTATCACATGGATTTTATGTCATTTCTCCTACTAAGGTGAACTCCCACCCTCAACATGGTCATGTAAACAATCACATGCTTAATCAGATGTAACATATCTCAATTCTCAATTAATCATGCACAAAACATAATATTATTATGTAAAACCACAATTTAACTCCTAATAATTACATATTGAGTTCCAAATCAATAATTGCATTAGTATTCCATAATAATTTCTCAACATATAAGCATAAGTCCCACAAAGCAATTCCATATATTAAAGTAGAATTTTCCACAATATAGCTTAGATTCCAATTTCATAAACGTATCATAAACTTTCCAAAAATACTTATCAAATCATACATTTTAAAAGTAACTCACAAACATACACTAGCATGCACAATAAGTAGAAAAATGGCTATCTCTCGCCAAAGCTAATAAAAGTATCACATTTCTTGAGTTAAGATCATAATCAAAATAAGTCTACAAGAGTTATATAGATGATCATTAGCTTATAATTTCTTGAGAGTTAGATAAGCTAATACATAAGCTTAAAACCATAACTATTGCCATTTGGGTTCGAACATAATTATAGATCTAATTTCCAATCATTATTTAGCCTCAACATTCAATTGAACCTTCAATTATCGATTTCTAATTTTTAGATGATCATAACTCTAAATTTTCATTACTCAAAGTTTGACCCAAAATAATCATATTCATTAGTGATCAACAGAGTTAATAATACAAAGGGTAATTAAACTAGTTTAATTACATTTACTACAATTCTCACTTCTCATATCAAATTCTCAAATTTTCATTTCTATCTTAAATCAAACATTTTATTAGCTCTATCACTCATTGGAAACATCAATTTACCATTAAATCCTTCAATTATACAAAATAACATAAATTCCTCAACTTATGGTTAACCTTCAAAATACTAAACTTTGAAGTTTATCCTTATATTTCCAATTACACGCACACACATTTCAATTCAAGTGTAACAAATGAATCCCACAATTCTAATCATCTCTTAACCTTTTATTTATTCTCAAATCACTTCCCAAAACTACAAGAAAGCTTACAAGTTTCCATTTTCATAGTTATACCAAAAATCCTTTTCCAAAGTAAGAATCTCGAATACTTAAAGAAAACTCAAATCAAATGCAATTCCTATAAAAATTTAAACATAACATCCTTATTAGCTAAAGTTCTTAGCCAAAATAATTTTTTTGCCAAACATTGTCTAGATTGCTCATAAAGAAACTACTCCAAAAATTCGCATTAATTCTCCCATAAATGGAAAAATCATCCAAACTTGTGATTTAACCCATACAATCAACTTCTAAGAAGCATTTCTAGGTAACCCATAACTAATTATTAAAGTCCTAGACCATAAGTAAATCCAAAAAAATCAAAATCTTTTTTTTTACACTACTTTGGGTTCCTCTAAAATTCTCAAGTTTCAATTTGAGTCCAAATAATAAATTATGAACTGATTAAATCTCAATTCCAACCTATATAAACATAATTTGAGCATTAAATTCAAATGTACACGATTCAAACATAATTAACCACATCAAACCTCCACTATATTACAAACCCTAACACTAAATCCTCTATATCAAACATCTAAACAAATATAAGTCAATTAAACACTTAATCCAACACTATTAATATATTTAAATTTGAATAAATTGGTTAAAACTATTTCAAATTTAAAATTATAAAAAAACCTAAACTTCACTATCAAAAATTCAAAAACCAAATGGAAAAAGATAATTAAAAATATATTTAGAATGCTTACCTAACCTTAAAAATTTTCAAGTCACACTCTAACTATCATATAATGGAGCCCCATCTTTAAAAATTCCTCCCATTTTCGATATTGGCTCTCCCTGTAATGAGCTCCCATGAGTTTTGATGCGAAAAGAAGGAAGGGGATGGAATGATAAATGAAAATAGGTGCTGGTTGTTTTAAATAAATGTGCAAGTCCCACATTCCTTTTCTCCAATAATTTAACTATTTTTTTACTTATTCATTTATATATTAGAAAACATTCTACTATTCTTCCATAATTATCTAACATTACATAAAATTACATTACATCTCCAAATAAAACTCTACTTATATAATTTTTCTTAAACATAAATTTCCATGATATTCAGATATTCTTTCAAGTGAAAAATAATTTATATATATATATATATATATTCTATTTCCAAAAAAAATTCTTAGCTTGGGATGAAAGCTTAAGTTAATCTCAATAACTATGTAATAAATTTAATAACCTCAAAATCATGTCCAATTGCTATTAACTTTAATTAACTTTTGAAATTAAAATTAGGATGTTACACAGATAATTTGCACCATTTAGGATTATTTTGTTGCTTACTTTAGCAATGATTCTAGGAGTAGCTATCAAAACTATAGGATCATAAAGGTCAAATATACTCACATATCAGTCATAAGGAAGTTACAATATTATGCCATACATGTATGCTAAACAAATAAGGGTTAATGAGAAAATAGGATCCTAAACTACTACTCAAAGATCACCCTGAACCTTGAACTCATAAAATATGCAAAGTAAACCCTAAACTTCTAAATTCATAGCAAAATAAACCCTGATCGTTAAACTTTTTGATGCCCTTACTATTCATGCAAGCACTATAATAGTTAGGGTTAAATTCATACAGAAATAAACTCTGAACAGTACCTTGTGAATAGTATATGTGTGTATACACAAAGTCTAAATGAAAAAGTTAACATGTGATTTCAAAGTCAAACTAATGCATATGACTTCGAACTAAAGAAGGTGACGTTCCCAATAATCTAAAGTCTCATACAAAATCACAATTAAATAATAAAGTGGACATATACAGATTAAAATATATGGTTATGTGATGATCATCTATAATTTTTTCCCAAGAGAGTTTCAAATACAAAAAAAAAACAATTCTTCTACAATGTATGAACAAAAGCAAGGAAGAGAAATTATTAAACCAAGCTCTGATACCACAAGTTGAGAGAAAATAAATACAATGTGAAAATATGATTTACAGACAATTATATATCAAAGTCATAGTGGAAGTCCTTTATGAAATACCTCTCACCATTGCTTATTGATCTAATGCAAATTGTTCACAAGTAGAAATTTCATATAAGAACACTAAAATCAAAAAAGTTTTCTCAAAAGAAAGATTATCAAGATATCTTCTGACTGGCATAAAGGCATAGCGATGGACATGAGATACCCATCACTAATCAGGGAACCCTCAGAGAGTAAAGATTAGGATTTTTATAGATATCATGCTCTCAAACAGTCATCATTTACTTATAGTCCCTATCAGACTATTTTTAGTTAATTAAATAAATGACTGATAATATTCTTAAACCTAGACTCAATCAATAATTAACTGGCAAGCCACACTCAGAGTATTTTATTTAATTGAAAATAAAATAACTAATAATCAAACGTACACTATGTTGGATAAGGAGGCGCAGTGAAAAATTAAAATTTTAAAGTCGCTATCCTGATATGGACTGAATGAATTCATTTAAGTCAAGATGGATAGAAGAATTATCTTTTAATTCTTTGAAGTTAGCGCATGTTCTCTTCAAGAGTTTGAATCTCAAGAGCTGACAACGTAGATCTGCTTCCTCTATCGATATCCACACGACCAGTTCTCTAACTCGAGTAGTGTGCTAGCGCTCTCAACATCCCTTCTTCTTTAAATGTTAATTTTTCTTTCTAGAGGATGTTTCATGGCTCTCAGAGTGTTTTTACCGTCAAAACTTTTTTAAGTCTCTCTTCCTTCATAAAGGACGTCCCTATCTATATATAGTATATAGATAAGGATTTTCATCTTTCACCTAAAAGCCCACAAAAATTTAATTAAATTTATCTTATAAATTTAATCCATAATATCATATTTAATTCAAATTTATCATATAAATTTAAATTATAAAACTAACATGACATTCTCTCATATTATGTTAGTTATTAAATTTAATCTATCATATAAAATTAAATTTAAAACTAATATAATATAATATATATCACATATACATATTATATTATATATACACACACACACACATATATATTTCAAATATATATATATATATTATATTGTCTATATTTAATTTTATATATCATATACATATATCAAAATATATATATATATATCCATATATATATAATTATATTTTATATTTTATATTTCATATAAATATTTATCAAATAAATATTCAAATATATATATATATATATAATTCATTCACCCTATATTACATTCATTGAATCTAGACATATTTCAAATTCAATGAACTTGGACATTATAGCTCAAGTTAGGCTATTCTTATGTGTGACCCTGTAGACCCATATAAAATTGACAATAGGCTAATTATGCTATTAGCCTACAAGTCACAAGTGGCCTCTACCAAGACACAATAACTTCCCAATTCACATGGGGATCGATGATCCGATATAATCTATCATGCAACCATATGACATCTCTTTTGCCATGCTATATTTTAGTCAAGTATGAGATATGAAATTATCATTCTTCTTTACTTGACTGTTACTTTCTCGATCTCTAAGTAGACTGACAGTAGCAATGAAAAAACCCTTTTTATTATAGTACGGCCATATATTTTCTCAATTTTATTCATCAAGGGGCCTAGTAATATCTCTCACTTAATATGAGGGACAAATTCCATCTTGACCACTCATATTCCTCTGCATGAATATCATTAAACTTAATCATAACTTTATAATCACCCGATCAAAGGTGACTTTTAACTAAGTTAGAGTTCAGTGGTTATCATGTAGGAATCCATGATGATCTCAGGTCAAAGAGCTTAGTGATATGGTTACATATGAGATAAGCTTATCACTTGAACCATGTAGCTTTCTCATAATGGGTCAGTCTAGCACCTTGTACTCTTTCAAGTTCTTATAACTTTAATTTATATCTCTACAATTAATCAAAGTCATACTAGTCTTGTTTTATCAATGATTCCTCAAAGATGACCGACCAGGGACATTTAGGACAATCACTATAATTTGTCCAGGGATACAGTTATCATATTGAACATACAATGGTTATGATAATAAAAGAGAAATTTATTAAATAACAATATGTATAGTACAATGATTGGCCCTAGGGCACAATTTCCAACACACTACTATAAAAAAAGTAATATTGGATTATCATTTTTGTTCATACTCCTATCATATATGGAGAAAACAAATATTGGATGATTATTAAAACCGTCCAATATCATAATATTAGACTATTCAAAGATGCGTCCAATATGCTTTCTAACAAAAGGGTCATAGGAAGAAGAGTATATTGGATGATTATATCTACAACCATCCAATATAAGGCTTATATTGGATTGTTAAGGTAACCGTCTAATAAAATATCAAACTGTTATTGATTAAAATCGTCTAATATAAGGCTTATATTGGACAACTATGGCCAATAACTGTCCAATATATTAAAATTTTTTTTATAATAGGGATGCTATATTTCTAGCAGCCCCATGCAAACAATACAACACAGATGCAATAACCAATCTAGTCTAGTTCAAAATTATACTAAACTAAAAGTAATTATACTAAACTAACAATTTTATTAGACATAAATTTATTTAGTATACAATTACTCAATATAATAGTAAGTAAAACATAATTGTTTGCTATACTAAACCAAAATTATTTTAAATTATAAAATCAAAATGAGAAAAACTACATTAAAAAATGTCCAACTTACTTAATTTTAGCTCACATCTGAAAAATGTACTCACATCATTCTTCAATGACTTCCTTGATATGATGGTTCCCTTATTCTTTATAGTATGAATTGGGATAATACTACAATAATATAATATGATAATAAAGTTAAGTATTTCAATAAATTAAAATTCATAATCATATATAATTGAATCTGAATAACATACATACCGTGGTAGGGATTAGAGTCATCCCATAAGTGATTATGTCTTTGAGAAATCTCATCACATAATATCTACAATCCTTGCTATATGCTATTGTCATAGGCTTGCTTCCAATGTTTTTCTAAAATAGTGACTAATTTAACCCCCTTCATTCCTTCCCCGTCTTCTCTTTCTATATGCTTATCTATTGGAATCCTAACATATTTGCCATCTCTTAAGTACTCTGACAAAATTCTATGGCCTCTTTATTAATGTACCTCTCAATAATGCAACCCTCAAGTCGACTTTGATTTTTCACATATCCTTTTAGTACCTCCATGTTATGTTCAATTGGGCACATCTATCTCAAATAATCTGAGACACAATTTCTACCTCCTTAACTAGGTGAATTGTAAGGTGAACTATCATATCAAAAAATACAGGCAGGAAATACATTTCAAGTTCACATAATTTCATTATAATTTAGCCTTGTAACCTCAACAACTTGTGAGGGTTGATCACTTTATTACAAATAGACTTAAAGAAGAAACACAGTTCAGTTATCAAGCGTATAGCCACTAGAAGAAAATTTTCCATTCAAACATAGCAGTCATAAGATTTTAAACCTTTCAGTTTCAAGTTTTTCATTGACACAAGATTTTCAATATTAAAAGAGTAACCTTCTAGAAATTTAACTATAGAGGTAGATTATAAATAATTAACATCACTCACCATGTACTATGGTACTGCTTTGCATGCCATATGGATTCATTTGATTAGTAGCTAATGTGAGCTGTAGGTTCCTAGAGTCTTTTACAAAGTTTGGGTACTCTTGGTCAACCTTTTCCCTTAAGTAGAGCCAGTAAGATGTCTTAGCATACCATCTCCAATCCTTCTCGTTTATATGCCATATCAAAATTTTCAAATCTACTATACTGCTATATAAGCATTTAAACCTAGGCACTATGGAAAAGTATCATAGCACCTTCTTCAAACTCTTTTCATTATCCTTATAATGTGATGCATTTCATTTAGGACACTCAGTTAATGATGCATATTCATTCTTGAATAAAGTGCAATCATTAAGGAAAGCATGTATCTTCTCATAGCCATTAATCACAACACCTATTTTGCATTGTATATTTGGGTTAGAAGCTTATTATTACCCTTCAATAGCATTTCATGAATAAGTAAAAGAAATTATGTGAAGATTGTATTAGTCAACTCACTTTTCACTTTCAAGTAGAACAATCTCAGCACAACAGTCAATTTTAAGAATTCAGTGCAATCAGTATATAAAGTGTCCCCCCATTATTCCTCAACTTCTCAAGCATTTTAGGACAATCCCAAAGTTCTTCTTCAACACAATCATCCTCATCTATAATTGTTTTGAAATCATGTGACAGGTATGTATTATTATAACCACGGCTTCTATCGGTCGTATCCCTCAACTTACCATGTTTATGCTGACATGTATAAGCATGATCAATTCTAAAGCACACTAAATGATCTTCCAACTCTCTCGCACTAACCTGCTTAAAGAGGTCATACTTTACATAAGGGCAAACAATCCTATGATGATCTGCATCATACTCTAGTATAAATTTAATAAACTCCTTCACCCCATTCACACATTATTTCATAACTCTATTTGCAAATATCCATTTATTGTCTATGATCTCTCTCAATCTAACAAGAATTATTGAGAAAAATGATATTAGTGACTCAATCATATTAGAAGAGTTAGTTTAATGAATAACTTAACTACTAACTCAATCAATCATGAGCCACATGCTTTCACATATATATCATCCCTTTCTAAGCTAATTAAATTTAAGATAATACTTACAATTATATTAAACTAATTGTAAGTACTTTATCTTAAACGAAAATTTGCCAACAAGTGAATTCTTTAATTTATGAGTGATAAATAGTTTATAACATTTATTTTCATGATTTCTTTAAGGATTGTATTTAAATATATATATTTACATATAAAAACCAAACAACATTAATGCCTGTCTGTTTAAGATTAAAAAATAAGTGACTTTTAAATACCTTAGAGATTTTATAAAAAGTGATTTTTTTTGTAGAGATTTTTTAAAAAAATTAGGAATTATTTTATGTTGGTTACAATCATAAAAAATAATTTTTACTTATTATAATAAGTAAAATATATATTTCAATATTATTATTAATATTTAAGCCCAACTGTTATAAAAATTATATATCATCAATGTATAAAAGCTACTTTCATTTAAATTTTACATCCCTATTCAAAACAAACAAACAAAAAATTTCTTGTATAAAAAAGTGATATAGTATTTAAAACTAAAAGTCACACGTAAGTAATAATTTTGAATAAGCTTAAAATACTCATACACAATTTTAATCACTTTGAAACTTCATACACTACTCAACCATCAATCTAAGAATCAAACAAAAAAAAAATCAATCAAACTAGTTGAATATTGTTCAAACACAAAATGCAAAAAAATAAATAATAAATTTGGATAAAAATAAAAAATAAATATAAATCATATCTAATCATATATTATTAGTCTAACGTGTATTTTAAAGTTATCCATAACTTAAACTTCATTTCGGTTTCGGCCAAAATATAATTTTTTTTCTATAAAATATTTCATCACACACCTTGTGTGCAACAATAATAACACAAAATCAATATAATGTAATCTAACAAATAAAGCCTAATCAAAAATCAAACATGCCCACTAAAATTCAAAAAACAATCAAACACAAAAATCAAGTTAAATGGTTTCAGTTAGCAATCACGAGATTCAAAAGAAATGAGAAGAGAAGACGTGAGAATACTTATGGAGATGATGCACATACACTCAATGGATGAGAAGAGCAGACCCATAACATTAATGATCACATCTACTTTGAATTTATAAATATTTAAAATTTTTTTAAACCAAAAATTATGTTGGATGGTATATTGGACGATTATTCACAAAATAGTCCAATATTATTTTCTGCATCTACTTATTGGACGGTTAAGCATAAAATCATCTAATAAGACCCGTCATATATAATTAATTTTGTAGTAGTGAAATTATGTAATTTAATAAAATACCTTACAAGGATCAAAACACATTTTAAAAATTCATACCTTTTTAGTACTTCCTGAATCATATACACCTTTTCACCCAACACCTAGACAACCATTGAGGATGACTGAAGGAGAAATGTGATAGAGTTAAATGTTATCCAGAAACTTCCTTACACTTCATGTTTAGCGTGGTATAGTGGTAACAAAAAGTCAATCTCCTTCATATTTTTTTCTCAGTGAAAAATGGTGGAGTCTTTAGTTTATTATTTAAATTTATTATTAGTAGGTGTTAATGTAGGATAATTGTTTCTCAAAGAAAAATATATAACACAACTTTTTATAGTACCTATGTATTAAAACCAAATAAAAACACAGACATGTCTTCAGAAACATGCTTAAAGAGTTATTTATTAATCCCTCCACCCTATATTATAAGATAATATTAAAAAAAATTTATTGTCCTAAAATATAAGACAATTTGATAAAAATAAAATTTTATTATTGATACTTTTCTAATATTATCCTTCAAGTGAAAAGAAAACTAAAATAATTGTGTGCTTAAAATTATATTAAATGAAGGGTATTTCTAAAAATTTTATTTTTGTTTTTGAAAAGTAAGTATGTAAAGTGTCGTTATTAAACTTTATTAATATGTGTAAACTTATCTTAAATTGTCTTATAATTTGGGATAGAATGAGTATTATATGAATAATTCTAACTTGTTTTTCATTTATTTATTAGGTCATTATTAATTACTTCACATTTCTCCATAAAAGTTAGTTTACAAGTGACAACTTCTTATGTTACAACTTGACATGATAGGTGGCATTTTCAATCAAACTTAAGTCCTAGTTAGCATTTTTAATGGCTAATGTTGGGGCATTTAACATCAGAGGCAAATATGCTATGTTTTAATTACTTTAAGGGTAAAATTGCTATGACAAATAGTTTAAACTACTAAGTGCTTCTCAAAAAAAAAGTTTAAGGATAATAATACATCTTAATCCTATATTTATTGTTCATTAATTAAATTCTATGTATAGAAAAAGGACTGAATAATTTCCTTTTTATGTTTTCCTAAAAAATTGATCAAAGTTAAATTTCCAAAGTATAATTATGCATATTTTGTTACTTATATTTATGTCATACTCCCTCCATTTTTATTTGTTAGAGAAATTATCACTTTTGATTTTTTTTAAGGTTAAGGGAAAAAATGCCTAGAATTTTTTCATGAATAGCACTTGGTATACTAAACTTTTTTGTTGGAGCAATGTTGCCCTAAAACTTTTACTGTTAATGTTGACAGTTAAATATATTTATGTAACATCCTGAATTTCAATCTAGGAGAACTAGTTGTTAATCAGGGGTAAATTAATAATTGATGGATTGATTATGGTTTGAGTGCTAGACTAATATGTGGTATTGGTGGGTTAGTGAGGTTATAAGAACTGATGGTAGAACAGCAATCCAAGGCATAACGTGAGAGCAACAGTAAGAGTTTTCTCACTGTGCTATGCACCGCAGCAGAAGCTACATACGCCACGATGCATTGCACAAAAATTGCTTAAAACTGACATGATCAGCTTGTGAAAATAGAAGGAAATATTTGGGAAAATGTGTCTGAAGAAAAGAGAAGACTTAGCTCTATTAGGGCATTAATTTAAGGGAGTTTAAGATTCTGCTTTGACTAGTAACATGTCGAGTAAGTAATGTATAGCCCTCAGCTTTATTTCTATCTCATTTTCATTGAATTTGATCAGTTGAGAAATAAAATCAAGAAGTTTTAAAGTGTTGAAATCTAAAAGAAAGGTTTAAAAAGGGTTTTTCAAATATGAAATTATGGTTTTCTGACTAGTCTGGAGTGAAATGATTGAACCTTGAGGATTAGGCTTAATTAGCCTAAAAAGTTAGTTAAAAAGGGTAAAAGTAGGTGAATAAATGAGTTAGAAGGTCGTTATGGTCATTTAAATAGCTTATAGGGTCAATGACTATAGATAATGGACTTATGAATTCAAAATGTGTAAATTGAACTGTTTTATATGTTAAGGGATTTGGTTTAACCTAATCAATACCTATGCTAATTGTTGAAAATTTACTAAGGGACATTACATTATGTAGATTAAACATTTGAGACGTTGCTTATGAGTAATTGCACCCTCTAAGAATCTAAAGTAGTTGGTAACCCTTAGTAGTGAGGGTAAAAGATAACTAGAGTAATCCTTTTACTCGTTCGTTTGTGAAATGGTTTACAAGTTTTTTTATATAACTATGTACCTTGTATTTATGAACTGATAGAGTAGCAATATTGTGAAAGAATATGCATGCGAGTGTGTGAGTATTGCTTGAAAATGTATGAGATAAATGTAAAGAGACATATGCATAGACATTGGCATTGCATCCACAAGTATACTTTAGACTAGGGTAAGAGGTCACAACCCTACTCTATACAAGTCTAGGAAGTCCTAAAAGTCTTGAGCATAAAGGTTAACTCCACCATGATGATCTAAGATAATGATCCATGAGTGTACTTTAGACTAGTGTATGGGGTCATAGTCCTACTTTGTGTAAGGTTAGGAAGTCCTAAAGGTTTTAAGCATAGTCACCAGGAAGGACCTAAGAGACCACCTATACGTGAAAAGGATATCTAGCCTAGACAGTGGTTTGGTGGGCCCTATCTCATGTAAGATAGAAAGTCTTGGTCTAAGTGTAGAGCTTGCTCCGCTAGGTGGAATTGTTAATGCATGAACATAAGCATAATCGATAGATATATATATGAATTCATGTATGTGCATATTGTACTGTCTTTATTGAAACACATGTTACGTTATCTCTTGTTTATGATTTGCTTACTAATCGATATTTGAATTATATCTAAGTTACTGGGATGTATACCTCACTTCGTTATCTTTATACACAGGTAAAGAGAGCACAAGAAAGTTGAAAAAGGAAGTGGAAAAATAGTAGCCTCACTTGGTAATAGTATGGCTACTAATTGTGTAGAATGAATATATAAAGTTATATTTAGAATTTGAGTTGCCAACTATAATACATAAGTATATGTGAAATGATTATGTGAATATGTATATGATGTGTGGTTAAAAACTTACTTATGCATATGATTCTGTATCTCATTGAGGATACTACAATAGTGGATATGAGGGTAGACCTAGATGCCAATCAAGCAAATGTATGTTATTATGTAACTTGTTCCACTATCATTTATGTGAGTTGTTATGTGAAATTATGTGTATATGTTAGAACTTGACACAAATGGAGAGACAGACCCCCATTGGGAAGAGTCAAATGTATTGGTGATTCTAGACCATATGGTGAGGTGGAGCCCTATATGTAAGAGTCAGATGGTTGAAAGTAAAGCAAGTTTATATATGTATGCTATATAGATTATGCCTCATATAAGTCCACAAGTGTGTAATATGGCATTGAGAGGTCAATATGAGTAATTAATGTGATATATGTGATTAGAAGTGTAAATCAAGTATGTATAGTTCTTTTGGACTTGGTTCAGAGCCCAGAATGGTCTTATAAGATAAGGGTTGAGAATTGAGCACTTAAGGTACAATTTTTGAAAGAAAAAGTAGCTTTTTGCACCCGGGTGTCTAATTTTAGATCAGACCATTAGATTGAGTCTAATATCTCATTAGATAGAATACATTATAAGCTTCGTATAGGTACTTAAATCACTCAAATTGAACGACAAATGTGGAAATAGTGCACAGTGAAAGTTCACCTTGTAAACTGTCTTACAATAGTAGTTTTGCTATTATATGTGCCGTAGCGCATTGTGTGCCAAGCTGCATTGCATGACACAGAGAAGAACAAAGCACATTGCTCTATACTACATAGCGCAGTACATGATGGCATAAGTCATGGTGCATGGCACGTTTCTTAAAAAACAATTGTGCCTTATTGAGTCATAAATTATGTGTTTATGCTTATATGTTTAGCAAAGTCAGGATCCCGTATTTTAAAAATAATTTGAGGGCTATTACTTTGACATTATGTGATTTTTATTTGATGGTTGTGTATTTGTGGATGGCAAATTCTGAATTAAGTAGGGACTTTAAGTTTGTTTGACTAACAAATGCACTATTCCTCTCGCTTCTTTACTAATGTGGCACTATTTCTCTCTTTCTCTACTTTTCTTTCTCTCCTCAATCAATGTCACCACTGTCAGCATCAAAGATGATATGGCCTTGAAGAACAACACTTTCATCTTGCCTTCCATAATGGCAGTCTCCATGGCTAGCAAATGCCTGATGTCTACCATGCTCATCATGATATTGCAAGCCTTAAAAAGAAAGTGGGTCTAAGTAGTTTAAAGAACTCTTTGATCTGATAGATGCTAAGTTGTAGGGATCCAAGTAGCGCCCTGGTTGCAAACACAAGTTTCAATCCAAGCCTGTATGCTTTAATCATATATATTTCAAATAAAGAATTATATATATATATATATATATGTACACACACTACTAGACATATATTACTAAAGTAGTTCATGTTTGTTACTAACAAAGGCTAAAATTAATTTCATTTTTCCACATCCGGCTTCTGTCCTTCAATTTTTGGCTTTAATTTGCTTTTTAAATGATTTAATTTGAATTCATGTTCTTCATCAATCATCGAGACTCGATGGGTTTACAAGCCACAATTAAATCTGATCTAACAGACAAAGAACTCATAGAAAACCTCGAAGCCATTGTTGAAACCAACCACTCATCAATAAGTTCATTCCCACCATTGAAGGAGAAAATGGAATATGCTATACCCATCTTGAGAAATTACCAAGTACACACACAAACACATATCTATAGATAGAGATAGATTTGAGTTCAGTAAGTTTTATATATATATATATATATATATTGTAGGATTAACAAGGGACATGGTGCATTTAAGATGTGAGAGAGAGAGAGAGAGAGCATGTGTGTGTGTCTACATGATAGCGACGAGAACAACCTTGAATTTGATTAAATTTTATTCCCTTCTCAACTCAAATCAATATATATATATAAGATTTGCGTGTGTGTGTGTGTGAAGGAAAATCCAAAACGAATGTTACTTATAAGGAGGAGAGACAAGATGGTTATGGAAGGCACATAAAACTAGGAAGTATAGGGTCTTGAGCTTTTCCAAAAGCAAATTAGTGATTAATTCACCAATCTCTTTTCATCAATGCCTTTAAGATTCCACTATTGATGCCGCCTTTCCATCAACTGGCTATGAAAACTCCTTGACATTTTTCTCAGCTATGAGGTTGAATTCAAGGTGGTTCTCATAATGGGTCATGACCATTCACATCCAAGCCTCTTCTCATTCATCTTGTCCCCAAACTCCTTGATGTTGATAGTGGCAACATTGATTAAGGAGAGAAAGAAAAAGAGAAGTAGAAGAGAGAGAGAGAGCAAGAGCAAGCGAGCGAGCGAGCCACGACAACAAAGAGGATGGAGGAATAGTGACACATCAACATCTAGTCAAATAAACCTATTTAATAGTCACTATTAATGGTAGGACAAAATTGCACCTTTTTTTAAAGTTTTGTGGCAACATTACTCTAATAAAAAGTTAATGGTATCAAGTATCCCTTGTGAAAAAGTTTCAAGGCATTTTTACCCTTTAATTCTTTTTTATGAGAAAAATCACATATATTAATAAATATTTATTATAGTTTTACCAAAAAAATAAACATGTATTATAGATTTTTTAAATTACCTCTCATAATTTGCAATGAAAAATAATTAATGCATACTTATGTTAATTAACATAGAGTATTTTAATCCAATATCTTTATTTTCAAACATAATTATTATAATTAATTAATTTTCTTAAACTGTGTGATAGAGCTTTTTCTCTTATATATAGAAACAAAAGGAGTATAGCATTTAATTACATTCTAATTTTTCATTTTAAAGTAAACACTACTTTCATTTTCAATACTTAATTTATTGTTAGGATATTAATTAGACTGTAATTACATTGTAATACTTAATTCGGTACTTATTGATTAGTTATTAATTTAAATATTTTATGAGATTTTTAAAGTCAAACAAAAAGACTGCCTAATATCTATATGTAATACTTTTTTTTTTTGGTACATTCTATATGCAATACTTTAACTCCTTCGAAGGTGAAAATGTATTGAAAAACATGTTTGAAAAATTAATGTTAACAGTTATCTTATGAATAAAACTCATGGCTAAATAAAAAAAATACATTCTTTTTTTTTTCCAACCAAAAAGTACATTCAAAGATTGGTTGACTTTAATTCTTGAATATAACAAAAGTAATTTTAATTCTCATCATGCATTGAAGATCAGATATAGTATGGATTTGGATGTTTTTTAGTTTAACTAATGAATTACATAATTATTGGGATGATGCAAATTTCTTGAGCAAAAGAACAATGAAATCTTACAATTCATGTACGTTATATTACTTGATTTATTTGCATTGTTTTATTACTTGGAAATTTTACATTTAATTTAAATCTAAGGTTTATTTTTATTCATGAACTATTTTTCGTATAAACATTCAATGTTTTAAACTCATTATTTAACAATATCATCCTTAAAGTAATTAAATCATAGCAATTTATTGCCCTTAATATTAAATAAGCAAATGTTGACAGTTAACTTTACTGACTCAAACTTAAAATCATCAATTTAATTACTTCAAAGACAACATTGCTATGACTTAATTACTTCAAAGGTAACATCGTTACAATTTGTGTCAAGCTTAAGCAAAGTTAACTACCAATGTTTGCCTATTTATTGTCAAGGGCATGATTGCTACTCTCTCCATTCAAAAATATAAGGCATTTTTTAAGGAATTGAATGTTAAAAAATGTAAGGTATTTTTAGTTCTTTAAAGTATAATTATTGTCTTTTTTCTAAAAGTGCCGCTATTAATAGTGATTATTATAGGGTGTTTAATAGGGATAAATATAAAAAAATATGATTAGTTGAAAAGTAGGTAACTATTTTATTAGATATGAAATTAAATTAAAAATATTTTATATTTTTAAACGAATAGAGTATAATTTAATTGTTTGAAGGGTAACATCACTATGACAAATTAAACGTTTAGGATAATGGGTGCTCCTACAAAAACAGTTTATTAGGAGCAAAAATGGGCCTTAATCCTTTAATTTATTTTTTTTTTTTACCTTCATATGTGCAATGTCTTATACTTGCTTTGTTTAAAAATGTAAGACATTTTTTTAAAAGTTGGATGCTAAAAAATATAAGATATTTTTAAAGTTTCAATGTGTAATTAATATATTTTTTTCAAAATGCCCATAATAAATAAATCACTTTACATTTATTTTAAAATAAAATTTTCTATTAAATATTGATAAATATAAAAAGATGGTACTATTAGTTTGAAGACAATTAACAATTTTATTGAAGATGAGATGTGATCTGAAAATGCATTAATTTTTTGCTTATGTCATGATGATGAGATCTATTTAAAAATATTCAATTGGAACAAGATTTAATATGGGTCAATTCCTTTTTTATTTCAAGCAATGTGCAAGTATATATCATATGAAAGCCTTATTCTTGTATTTGTTATGCTTTATCAAGTTACTTTACCTTTTTTTATTATTATATTGCTTTATGACATTGACTAGAAAATATAAAGTACTCATGAGTTTCTGAATTTGAGAGACTCATCCTATGTGTAATGCAGATGGATTACTCTAATTTTTTAATAAGAACTGTGAAGTTGGTTAACTATATTTGTCCTATAATTAGGACATGGGAAGTATGAGCTGAAAGTTAAAAGCTAACTTTATAAAATGGTTATTCAATTTTTGGGAACAATATTACTTTAAATAAGTTCATTAAGTATATGAAGTTAATGAAGTTTTCCTGTAGAAAATATACTTGTTTTATATGTATAATAATGGAAATTATTATTCCAACTCATTGCTGTTTTAACATGTTCTTCTAATATCCTGTCAATGTTGATGTTCAGTCTTTCAAAGTTAAACATGAATTCTTAAAATGTTCTAACTCTAAGTAAATTCTCAATCAAGTGTTTTAAACTTATCAATATCAATTCATCGTAGCTTCTATGATTATCAACTTTACTGGCTTAAATTTCACCCGATTTTCTTAAAATTACGTGAATAATGTTTTAATGTTTTTAAAACCAATATTTTAATTTAATTTTTTTAAGTGATTGATTGTAATACAAGGCAATGAGAGAGCGAAGAGTGAAACACAAATTCCATGTAGAAGAACAGCCCTACATAACAAGCTGGAAAAAGAATGATGCGATGGATTGTGATATTACTTCTATACCAAGAATTAAATTGCAACAAATAATATTATTAATATTAATAATGATGATGATGTCATGTTTAAAGATGAGCACACTCATTATTTTCAGTTTCTGGCCGGTTTAATTTGACCCACACTCCTTATTTTCAAAACTTCATTATCATACACACCATCATCATCACATCACATACCTCGGCAAAATGAAAAATATATGAATGATGATGCCCAAAATTTTCATTTTTATTTTTTTTTCCCATCAAACATGATTCATAATACAGTAAGATAGAACTTTAAATAAGTATTTCAAAAGCAATATTGATATTGATAATAAACAACTAAATTTTAATTTTCTGTAAGTTTTTGAGTCAACTTGAGACATTTAAAAGAAACAAATAATAAAAATATTAAAATATGGTATGTGAGATACGGTTGGTGTGTTATTGGCCATAAAAAAAAGGTATGATAGGTGCCAACATATTATATGCACATTTAACACAAGCATACATTTTTTTTATTTAAGTATTGATGTTATATACAGACCAAGGCTTAATTTAATGCATGCTTTCCACAGAATTGAATCTGGAAAAAAGTGGATTTAGATATATTTTT